>NC_059277.1:12318319-12338319 GCF_017591435.1 Portunus trituberculatus
ATTATAAGTACAAACATCAAAGAACATTGAAAAACGCTAATCTCCATAACAGCATAGTGAAAACAGCTTCTACAGCCTGCTAAACTACCACTACAAACATGGAAGAACCTTGAAAAACGCTAATCTCCATAACAACATAGTGATTAATCTGTCACAAGAATCATGAAAACCCTATTACAAATCTTGACAAACCATATTAACTTCCATCAGTTCTTGCTAAAACTGTCATTAAGAACGTGGAAGAACTATGAACAACGTTAACAACCAGCATAAAAGTATGATGATTAAAATATCTCTAGAATCATTAACTTTAACAAACCCTAATAAGTTTCACGGCATCTTGTTAAACTATCATTCAGAATCTTGACAAAACACCAACAATTTCTACAAACGCCTTCCCCTCTCACTCTGACAAATTTCCAAGGCCACCGAGACAAATAGTTGAGTTTTCAAGACAATTCCTCCTTTTAATAAACTAGAAATCTTGCCAGTCTATCACCAGAACCATAAAAACACTCTTAAAAAACACGAGTATCTTCAACTGGAGCCTTTGGAAAGCAGTGATGGTGAGGGAGCAAAGTGTTCCAGAATACACAGGCACGTTTTAGCAATTAACAGAAATATCACCTGAATATGAGAACAATGCCAACCACCCTCACCTATTATCAGCCACCTACCACGTACCACCTGGTCCACCCACTCACCTTGTGTTTGACTGAAGAGAATGAAATGAGCAGCGTTGGGGAGCCGCTCTATCCCACTGCACGTGTCGCTCAAACGCCTCAAACTAAGCTACTGTCCCAGCGTGGCACTCGTAGGCACTGTCACCGGATCTCACTGACATCATGGAAAGAATCAACACTAAACAAGATTTTTTCACCACCAAAATTGATCGCATAAAAGAAGGACGCAAATAAAAAAAGGTTTGGTGTTCTCTGCCTGGATGTGTTGCAGTTAATTATTGTCTATAGTGCTCCTTATCACCAGCAGGGCGTGGTTGAATGAGGGAATATAATCAAATGAAAATTAAACACACTGACACCTTTCTTTCCATCACTTACGGCCTCTGGTGATGTCATTTCCTTTGTCGTGGTTTCCAAGTCCCTTCAACCCAAAAGTACAGCCTAACACTGCCTTCCCAGAATCACACTGGCCCAGCTTTACTCCTTCAATGCCACGGCACATTTTTACATTGAGTTTTGAGTGTCATTAGACGATTTTATTTACATTAGCAAGGGTCTATGGAGGTCAGAAGATAAATGGCCGAAGTCTTGACTATTTTAATCTCCCACATAAGTTCTGAAGCTGTATAAAATCACCAAATAGTAATATGTAAACGGTTTTATTGACATTAGGAAGGGTCTATGGAGGTCAGAAGATTAATAGCCAGAGTCTTCACTGTTTTAATCCCCCATATAAGTTTCTGAACCTAAATAGAATCAGAATAGTAAGCAGACTATGAAACACGTGTCATAGTGCTGAAGGGATTAACTGAGGGGATTACAATGAAGAGATAGGATTTTGACTATAAGACACATTCAGCGCCTCATCCACTCCACTCCTTCATTCCTTCATTCCGCTCCCGATGTCAAAATAAAGACATTTTCACTCACTTTATCCATCCCATCCCGACTGATCACACTAACTTTCAATAGGCCTTAGTTAAAATTGCAATGCGTCTCTTAACCCCTGGAGTATCATGACGCGTTTCTATATTCATTCTGCTTACTATTTGGTGATTTCATACAGCTTCAGAAACTCATGTGGGATTAAAATAGTGAAAGACTGTGGCCATTAACCTTCTGACCTCCATAGACCCTTCTTAATGTCAATAAAATGGTCTAATCATGCACAAATCTCAAAGTAATAATGTGTCCCAGTACTGAAGAGGTTAATGGTGTTTTTTTTTTTTTCGTTTTTACTGACTGGTTAACAAGATTCTTTTTAACGTTATTAGGAGAAACACTCTTGAGAATCTTGGTTAATCTGACTCCACGGGGTATAAGAAATAGGATGAGAATAGAGATAAAAAAGAGGAAGGAAAAACTGTATTAGTATATAAGGAAAAGAGGAGGGAAAGAAAAGAAATCAAGGGATGCAGGGAAAAATAATGGCCAAGTGTAGCCTAGTCTTGATACTACTGTGTGTGTGTGTGTGTGTGTGTGTGTGTGTGGGGGTGGGAGGGTTGGTGGAAGGCTGTTTGTATAGTTATAGACCTAGACACAGATAGAAAGAAAGATAGATAGATAGATAGATAAATAGGTGGACAGATAGATAGACAGAAAAATAAAATTAAATAAATGATTGTTAATTTTATGCATAATCGTACGTAAAGAACAAGACTGGAAAAATTCAATACAGAAATACATAGTAGTAGTAGTAGTAGTAGTAGTAGTAGTAGTAGTAGTAGTAGTAGTAGTAGTAGCGGTAATAGGAACAGCAGTAGCAGCAGTAATAGTAGCAATTATTGTTAATGTTGTTGTTGTTGTTGTTGTTGTTGTTGTTATTGTTGCAGATATAGTCATTCTTGCTTTCCTCATTTATCTCCTCCTTTTCCTTTGTTCTCCTTCCTTTTTCTTTCATTCTTTTCCTCATTCTTGGTTTAGTCATCCCGTAGTAAAGGCACAAAACAGAAGGCAGCCGATGCACAGATGAGTCGATGACGTCACCAAAACAACGCCACGCCAGTCACCCATTAACACGTGGTTGGGGTGCACGCGCGTGTCTTTCCGGGTGGATGTCTTTTCCTGCGTTAATTATTGTCATTATTCACTTGTTTTTTCGTATCTCCGCGCGGTATAAGTGTGTTTAAGTGACCGGCATAAGTGGTTCAGATATTTCCACATTGGTTTAAGTGTTTGGTGTAATAAATCATTCTCTCTCTCTCTCTCTCTCTCTCTCTCTCTCTCTCTCGAAGTGATAGGTGATTTCCTCTCTCTCTCTCTCTCTCTCTCTCTCTCTCTCTCTCTCTCTCTCTCTCTTATTATTATTATTATTATTATTATTATTATTATTATTTATTTATTTATTTATTTTCAGTGATAGTTTATTTAAATGTGCTTTTTTAAAATTTTTTTTACTTATTACAAATTTATTTATTTATTTATTTATTTATTTATCTATTATTGAACGTACTGAAAAGAGAGAAACTATAACGAAAGGAGAAGAAGAAGAAGAAGAAGAAGAAGAAGAAGAGCAAGAACAACAACAACAACAACAACAACTACTACTACTACTACTACTACTACTACTACTACTACTACTACTACTACTACTACTACTACTACTACAAGGAGAGGAAGAGAGAGAGGCCACACTCCGACACAAGGTAATTAATGAGCTTTACTGTAACAAGATTCACTCTGCGTGTTAGTAGTGAATGACAAAATGTTTCGCAGGGAGGAAGGAAGGAGAGGGGGATGTAGGAGATAGCGAGGAGGAGGAGGAGGAGGAGGAGGAGGAGGAGGAGGAAGGGAAGAGGAGGAAGAGTGAAAAATTAAAAAGAGGGAGAGGAGGAGGAGGAGGAGGAGGAAGAAGAAGAGTGAGAGGAAGAGGAGGAGGAGGAGGAGTTGGAGAAGGAGGAGGAAGAGGAGGAGGAGGAGGAGGAGGAGGAGGAAGAAGAAGAGGCGGAAGAGTGGGAGGAGGAGTAGAAGGAGAGACAGGAGGAAGAGCAGGAGGAGGTAGAAGAAGAAGAGGAAGAGGAGGAGAAAAGGAGGAAAAGAAGGAATGGAGTGGATCTTGTGCACTGTTTGTTTTCTTGTTTCTTTTATTATTTATTATTATTATTATTATTATTATTATTATTATTATTATTATTATTTTTTTTTTACTGTGAGTTCTTCTGTATCTAATTATTTCTGCTATAAAGAATTTGTTGTCTCTTTTTTTTTTCTGTTATGGAAATATGCGACAATAGACAACGGTTCTGTATTCTTGGTTACATATCACCATCACTATCATCATCACCATCACCACCACCATCACCATCATCACCACCACCACCACCCCTTTAGTACCATTCCATCACCACAACCATGAAAATATTCTTAACCCCTTCAGTACCATGACGCGTTTCCATATTCATTCTGCTTACAATTTGGTGATTTTATACAGCTTCAGAAACTCATGTGGGGGGGTTAAAATAGTGAACACTGTGGCCATTAATCTTCTGACCTCCATAGACCCTTCCTAATGTCAATAAAATGGTCTTATCGTGCATAAATTTCAAGGCAAAAATGTGTCCCAGTACTGAAGGGGTTAAAAAGGTTAGTTTAAATAACATAAGGTTTTACTTCTTCATGTTGTTGTTCTTCTTCTTGTTCTTCTTGTTCTTCTTCTTGTTCTTCTTTTTACATGTTATAGATTAGCAAGCTTTCCACATTACGAACGGAAGAAACAATCTATAGAAATTAACTGTGGAACTCTCTGCCTGCTTCTGTATTCCCTTCTTCCTATGACCTGAACTCATTTAAGAGGAAGGTTTCACGACATTTATCCCATTCATTCTTCGTGGCTAACTCTTAACCTGCTTGAGGACTGGCATTAGATTGGACGTTGTTTTTTGTTTAATCGTTTGTGTTGCTCTTACTCAGATTTCCCCTCTTACATAAAAAAAAGAATGCTAATGTAGTAATATAGACTGTAATGCAATGAGGAGACACTGATGGGAAGTACAACAATAGATAAATAGATCAAACTTAACCCATTCAGTACTGGAGCGCATTTTTACCTTGAGTTTTGGGTATGACTGAATGATTTTATTGACATTAGGAAGGGTCTATGGAGGTCAGAAGATTAATCCCCTGAGTACTATGATTCATTTCCATATTAATTCTGCTTATTATTTGGTGATTTTATACAGCTTCATAATGTCATATGGGGATAGAATAGTGAAGACTGGCCCTTGCTCTTCTGACCTCCATAGACCCTTCTTAATGTCAATAAAATGGTCTAATCGTACATAAATCTCAAGATGAAAATGTGTCCCAGTATTGAAGGGGTTAATGGCCACAGTCTTCACTATTTCAATCCCTACATGAGTTTGTGAAGCTGTATAAAATGTGTCCCAGTATTGAAGGGGTTAATGGCCACAGTCTTCACTATTTCAATCCCTACATGAGTTTGTGAAGCTGTATAAAATGTGTCCCAGTATTGAAGGAGTTAATGGCCACAAATGCGTTGCAGTACTGAAGGGGTTAAGTTTTATCTATCTATTTATTGTTGTACTTCATTCATATCAGTGAAAAAGAAAACGCGTCCTGGTTCTGAAGGGGTTAAGGGCAAAGTGTCAGTCAGGTAGTGGCAGCGTGTTGTCTGCTTGTCTGCCTCTCCTCCTGTGCTTAGATTTGATGGCATGAAGGACACAGACTGGAGTTTTGCCTCGTAACGGCTCATACAAGGGAATTATTGTTATTATTATTAGTATTATTATTAGTATTATTATTATTATTATTATTATTATTATCATTATTATTATTATTTATTTTTTTTATTTATTTATTTTTTTTTTTTTGCGTAAACATATTTCACATATTTCCACATTGTTTAAGTATTGAAGAGAAAGTGTTCGTAGAGAAATGTGGTGCAGTAAGTAATCTCTCTCTCTCTCTCTCTCTCTCTCTCTCTCTCTCTCTCTCTCTCTCTCTCTCTCTCTCTCTGTTATTAGTTATTATTATTTTATTTATTTTCAGTGATAGTTTTGCCTCGTAACGACTCATACCAGGGAATTATTATTATTATTATTATCATTATTTTTATTATTATTATTATTATTATTATTATCATTATTATTATTATTATTATTATTATTATTATTATTATTATTATTATTATTTTCTCTTTTTTTGCGTAAACAGATTATTTTATGATAAGTTGGTGTTATTGTTGTTATTATTACTGTTCTTGTTGTTGTTGTTGTTATTATTATTATTATTATTATTATTATTATTATTATTATTATTATTATTATTATTATTATTATATGCGTGAAGGAAACGTGAAATTACAGTCTTTTAATATATTTCACAATTTTATTTCAAATTTCAATCATATAATACAAAAGATAATTCTCTCTCTCTCTCTCTCTCTCTCTCTCTCTCTCTCTCTCTCTCTGGCAATAAGATAAGTGCCCTTCATTCTTTCCACACACACACACACACACACACACACACACACACACGTGCAGTATCTACAAAGCAAGTATCGTGGTCCGCCGTACCCGCAGTGTGGTTCCAGGGGTGGGCAGGGCAGGGCAGAGCAGGGCAGGGGCGTGCGTGTGTCTTCCCTGGTGCACGTCCAGCCTGACGCGCCTTGCCCCACGCCCGGCACCGCCCACGCACTCCTCACCCACACTCCCCGCACTCCACACACGCCTTCACTTAGAACACAGAGGTAACGGAGGAGAGGAAGACAAAGAAGAAAAGGAAGAGGATAAAGAAGAGGATAAATAATAATAATGATAATAATAATAACAATAATGATAATGATAATAATGATAATAATAATAAGAAGAAGAAGAAGGAGAAGAAGAAGAAGAAGGAGAAGAAGAAGAAGAAGAAGAAGAAGAAGAAGAAGGTCAGTTTCACCACCAGGCACCGAATATTAGCTGTGGATAAAGAAGAGAGAAAAAAAAAAGGAGAAAAGAAGAAGAAGAAGAATGTCAGGTACACCACCAGGCACCGAGTATAAATTGTAGCTCATGATTAGTGAAGCCTCGTGGACCGTGAAGCCTCTTGGATCGTGAAGCCTCGTGAACCGTGAAGCCTCGTGGACCGTGAAGCCTCTTGGATCGTGAAGCCTCGTGGACCGTGAAACCTTGTGAATCGTGAAGCCTCGTGGACCGTGAAGCCTCGTGAATCGTGAGGCCTCGTGAACCGTGAAGCCTCTTGTACCGTGAAGCCTCGTGGACCGTGAAGCCTCGCTGACCGTGAAGCCTCGTGGACCGTGAAGCCTGGTGAGCAAATGGTCCATCTTGTGCCAGATGAAGGGAAGGAACCAGAGTGGCAGCGTGACGGTGCCACTGTGTCAGCGTGGAGGAGGCGGCCTGTGTAGTGTGTCGCGATGAGCACTGCCTCGCCTCGCCCACCTGCCGCCCCGCCGCCTTACGTTCCCCGCACACTCAGGTGGTACAGTGGTGAGGTGTGGGCTTTGTACACATCGTCCAGCGAGGAGCGGGGGAGTGTTGGCAGGGGCGGGCGTGGCGGCAGGGGACAGCGTCACGCGTGTTCGTTGATGAGATGGTAGGCCTCCACGGCGGGCACGGGGCGGGGCGTCATCTCCAGGTCCGGGTGGATGTTCCTCTTCACCAGGCGGGAGGAGAGCTCTTCCATCAGCGAGCCGAACGAGAGCAGCTCCACGTTCTTACTGAGCAGGTACAGTAGGAAGAAGTCCCCGACGTGCAGCTTGGTGGCGATGGCTTCCAGGCCCGGCTTGTACCTGATCCGTGCCCGCTTCTGCAGCAACCCGGACCGAATGGCGGGGATGCAGAACACCAGCAGGCGGTACGCGAGGGCCAGGGTGCTGATCCCCGCCAGGATGAGGAACCAGAACCACAGGAACACGTACACCTGTGAAGGAAGGGGAGGTGAGGAGTGGTCGGGTGAATGAGAGGCCAGTGCTGCAACACAACAACCTTTTCACTGACAGGGAAACACAACAAGATAAGTACCTCGAGATAATAAGTACTTAAATGAACTCAGGTGAACACAACCAGGTGATCACAACTAGGTAAGCAAAACCAGGTAGATAGAACTAGAATAACACAGCTAGAGTAAGAGAATCAGGTAAACACAGCCAGGTAAACACAGGTAAACACAATTAGAAAAACACAACTACCAGATGAATACAAACATTAAACAGGTAGATAAAGGCAACTACACACACACACACACACACACACACACACACACACACACACACACACACACACACACACACACACTCAGTACCTTCTCGTTGATGATGTTGAGGGCCAGTACACACATGAGGTCGTGGGTTTCGATGGTGCCAGAGGGGCCGTACATGTTGAAGCTACACTTGGTCACCCTCGGGAACAACACAATCATGGGATCCGTGCGTTCCTCCTGGTTGGTCTCCGTGAAGGCCAGCACATCGATGCCGTACGTGAAGAACATTCCTCCTAGAAACTTGTTCATAAACCACATGTTGAACACAGAGTTGCCAAGGTTCAGGAGTTCACACAGGAAAAACTTGATGGCGTAGAAGTTGTGGCAGTGCATGGAGGCGTGGAGGTACTCAGCCAGCAGGTGGATCTTCTCCCGCCGCTCGTCCTTGTTCATGACAGGCAGAGACAGACCCATCACAATCGACTCAAGCTTACCGCCCTCCCACGTCTTCCACAGCCAGTGAGGAGCGTAGAACATGAGGGCCTGAGGGAGGGACGGACACAGAGAGAGAGAGAGAGAGAGAGAGAGAGAGGCATCGTTATTGTCATCATATTTTTATACAATTTAGACTTTTCACGGCAATATACAGGCTAAAGGCGATAGTTATGGATACCTTCTATCTGAAAGACCATTCGTTAGAGAACTGTTACCTCGAGTGAAAGCCCTTCCTACACTGACCGTGGCCAAGATCAGCTATCATCAGACGTGCTTGATACAGACAGGACACGTCATTACTATAGTCATCCTACTCTAAAGTGGCTCCTGGATTCAAAACATTGTAGCTTATTGATGATATTGATTTGATGTGAATAATACCCGTTTTCTGTTGATCGGCCCACTTATCACAAGGACAGACTACAGTTATTCTCAAGATCTGACAACCAAGCATTCCTCTAGGACCCCATTCACACCCAGAGCCAGGAGCCACTTTAGAATAGACAGACTATACCAACACACACACACACACACACACACACACACACACACACACAGTAATAAACAGCCTGAAATCTGCTCATGTGTTATCTCATAGTTAGGAAAATTAATTATATGGGATTGTCTTGACGTGTGTATGTATCTAGTCTAAAGTCTACTTGTGAAGGAAACTAACGTGATGTTCGATAGTTGAGTAGGAAAATTAAGGTGAATATTAGATGGTTGTATTGAGGTTGTATTCTGAAACGCTGTGCTCCTTCACCACGATTGATTTGAAGGGCCACATTATTGATTAGCCAGGTTATCAAGAGTGTTTCTCCTCTTGATATGGTAGAAAAAAAAGAAGGATGTAAAGAAAAGAAAAAGAAGCAGAAAGTGGAGTAAAAGGAGGAGGAGGACGAGGAAGAGGAGGAAGGAAAGTAAGAAAGAAATGCAAAGAGGAGGAAGGAAAAGATGAAGGAGAAAATTATCCGTAAAACACTCTTGAAACCTCGCGTCACCTCAACAAGAGTCTAAAGGAAGTACAGTGGAGATGCAGCGGAGAGGTGTCTCAGAGTACTGCCCTTGGTACCGCCTAACTGCAACACACACACACACACACACACACACACACACACACACACACACACACACACACACACACACACACACTGGCACTCACCCAAGGGAAGCTGCGCCAAACTGTATTGCATGGAAGACAAATCAAAACCACACAGCATTAACAACGAATACAAAAAAAGAACAGAAGAATGAAAAGGCTCCTTGATATTCCTCTTAACTAATCCCTTTGTTGTCTTGTAACTCCCACACTGTTATGACGTGTTTCCGCTTTCTTTCTGGTTACTATTTGGTGATTTCATACTGCTTCAGAAACTTATGTGGGGATTAAAATAGTGAAGACTGTGACCATTAATTCTGACCTCCATAAATCCTTCCTAATGTAAGTAAAATCGTTTAACCATTCCCAGAACTGATAGAAATGTCCCAGTACTGAAGAGATTAAGCTTAGTGAACAAGGCGCAGGTTCTGAAGTAATGTATAACCTCGAAAGGCAAAGTGGAATAGGAAGTGGATAGGCATACATGATACCCAGGCTCTAGGTGGTTACACCAAAGATGAGCTTGGGCGGTGATATGGGCCCTAATATGGGCACCACTATAAATAAAATTACCTGCACTACTTATGGGCGGAAACTGAACAGCGCTTCCTACACACTCTTCAAGTGAGCCTACAGGCGCTATAGGCCTCGACGTAAAAAAAATAAAATAAATAAATAAATAAAATAATATATATATATATATATATATATATATATATATATATATATATATATATATATATATATATATATATATATATATATATATATATATATATATATATATATATATATATATATATATATATATATATATATATATATATATATATATATATATATATATATATATATATATATATATATATATATATATATATATATATATATATATATATATATATATATATATATATATATATATATATATATATATATATATATATATATATATATATATATATATATATATATATATATATATATATATATATATATATATATATATATATATATATATATATATATATATATATATATATATATATATATATATATATATATATATATATATATATATATATATATATATATATATATATATATATATATATATATATATATATATATATATATATATATATATATATATATATATATATATATATATATATATATATATATATATATATATATATATATATATATATATATATATATATATATATATATATATATATATATATATACAAAGGAAGCTGCGTGAGGAATTGCAAGAGAAGAACTGTTGGGTCGAAAGTATTGGTAGAAAAATACCAGATGTAACATTGTGGGAAGGACAGAGAGAGAGAGAGAGAGAGAGAGAGAGAGAGAGAGAGAGAGAGAGAGAGAGAGGACGAGGACACTTCATTTAGAAAAGAGATGAGACGAAATGCTCTTGATTCCACGCCTTGTCACTCTGTCCTCGTCATCTTTTTTGTTGCTAAGGACAACAAAAACCGCAATAGACAAAGGCTTACCAAGATGCTAGTCACTGTTCATGGTCAAAAGTGTCAGCCAAAATAATAACATAAATGTCTTGAAAGCTCCATCTTAAATGCATTCAGGTGATAGGTAGGTGAAAACACAGAATCAGGCAGAGTTCCAGAGTGTACCAGAGAAAGAGATGAATGATTGAGAGTACTGGTTAATTCTTGCATTAGGGAGGTGGATAGCATAGGATGTCTTGAAATCTCCCTCTTCAATGAATATAAGTGATAGGTAGGTGGAAACACAGAATCAGGCAGAGTTCCAGACTGTACCAGAGAAAGGAATAAATGACTGAGAGTACTGGTTATTTCTTGCATTAGAGAGGTGGACAGCATAGGGTGTCTTGAAACCTCCCTCTTAATCAATTCAGATGATAAGTATGTGGAAACAGAATCATGCCGGGAGTTCCAAAGTGTACCAGAGGAAGGATGAATGGCCACTCACCTGCAGGAAGAGAACGAAAGGTACCCATTGGTAGTAAGCGTGGTACACCCTGTCGTCCTCCATGGTGTGTGGGCCTATCCCAGGGTACACCACGCCAGTACCTGCAACATAAGCCACTTTTAGCCCTCCAATGGTACAGTAGAGCAGGAACAGATTTGAGTGTGCAGGTATAAGGTAAAATTATAGGAAATGATGGTTCAGCTACATCTCTCTCTCTCTCTCTCTCTCTCTCTCTCTCTCTCTCTCTCTCTCTCTCTCTCTCTCTCTCTCTCTCTCTCGTTCAATATATCCAGGAAAACACACACAAAAAAAGGAAACACACACACACACACACACACACACACACACACACACACACACACACACACACACACACACACTCTCCATCACTATAAGAATCTGAATCCGAATGATTTAATATCCGAATTTTATACCACCTCGCTAATCTGAACCCCTACCATTGCCTGCACGGCCGGTATATAGAGGCACGCGGACGGAGGCGGCGGCGGCGGCGGCGGTGCTTTGCCAGTCAGTACGTGCATTCCTCTTAAGAGCGAGGAATTAAGGAAACACTCACTCGCCCACTCTAGAAAACTCTCCATAAAGTTCCCGTTTGGACCGACAGAGTGAAGAATGATTTGCTCTGGTTAGTGAAGGGAAGGAAAATATGTTGATGAATGAAGGGAAAGGGAGATATTGTGGTGAATGAAGTGAAAGGAAGATGTGGTGGTGAATGAAGGGAAAGGAAGATGTGGTGGTGAATGAAGGGAAAGAAGATATTGTGGTGAATGAAGAAAAAAAAGGGAAAATGGTGATGACCGAAGAAAAAATGAAATATCTTGTCCTGTAGAACGAAGGCAAATGAAAATAGGGTGCTTAGGAAATAGTGTTTGGGTGAAGGAGATGGAAAAGGAAAACAGTTTGTCTGGCTGAACGAACAAAGGAATGTAGGATCTGTGTGGTGTTCGTGTGAGTGAAAAGAAAAAAAAAATACTCGTTTCATAAAGCAGACAAAACGAGGCTGTGTTTGTTTTGCTGTGTGAACGAAAAGGAAAATGTATTGTATCGTTTTCATCTTTTTCCTTTCTCTTTTTCTCTTTCTTTTTCCTTTTCCTTTTCTTTATTTTTCTTTTTGTCTTCCTCTTCTTCTTCTCTTTCATTTTCTTCCTCCTCTTCTTCATCTCCTTAATTTTCTCCTCCTCTTCTTCTTCTTCTTCTTCTTCTTCTTCTTATTATTATTATTATTATTATTATTATTATTATTATTATTATTGTTATTATCATTATTGTTGTTGTTTTTGTTGTTGTTTTTTTGGGTGTTATCACTATTATCGTTGTTGTTGTTGTTGTTATCATTATTGTCATTATTAGCATTGTTGTTTCTGCTGTTATCTTTATCATTATCATGCTTGTGGTTGTTGTTGTTGTTGTTGTTGTTGTTGTTGTTGTTGTTGTTGTTGCCTTTGTTTTTGTTGTTGTTGTTATTGATTTTGTTGTTCTTGTTGTTTTCGCTGTTGTTGCCTTGTTGTTGTTGTTGTTGTTGTTGTTGTTATTGTAGTTGTTGTTGTTGTTGTTGTTGTTGTTGTTGTTGTCGTCGTTGTTGTTATTGTCGTTGTTGTTGTTGTTGTTGTTGTTGTTGTTGTTGTTGTTGTTGTTGTTATTGTAGTCGTTGTTGTTGCCTTGTTATTGTTGTTGTTGTTGTTGTTGTTATTGTCGTTGTTGTTGTCGTTGCTGTTGTTATGATGAATTGCACACGCGTGGTGGGAAAGACTGCAAGACTGACAACAAATGCACGCAGCGCCATCACTTACCAAACATTTATTTTTCTCTATTTTTCTCTTCTTTTTGTCTATTTTTTTCTATTTTCTCGTTTTTTGTCTATTTTTCTCTTATTTTTCCATTACATTCCTATACTCTACTTTCTCCACATTTTCTGATATATTTTCTATACTTTCCTTCTGTTTTCTCTTTCCCTACATTGTCTCTCCACATTGTATATATTTTTCTCTTTCTCTCTGTATTTTTCTCTTTCTCTGTGTATTTTTCTTTCTCTGTATTTTACTCTCTTTCTCTCTGTATTTTTCTCTTTCTCAAATTTTTTCTCTTTCCCTGTGTATTTTTCTCTTTCTCTAAATTTTCTCTTTGTGTATTTTTCTCTTTCTCGAAATTTTCTCTCTATCTCTAAATTTTCTCTTTCTCTGTGTATTTTTCTCTTTCTCAAAATTTTCTCTGTGTATTTTTCTCTTTCTCTAAATTTTCTCTCTATCTCTAAATTTTCTCTTTCTCTGTGTATTTTTCTCTTTCTCTAAATTTTCTCTCTATCTATTTATCTTCTTTATGGACAGGCACCTCAATGAGCCTTATTTTTTTTATCATTTTATTTATTTATTTATTTATTTATTTATTTATTTGCCCTTGGCCGGATTTCCTTCTTACGTAAAAAAAAGAAAAAATCGCTACTTTCTCATTTTCCTTGTTTCTATTTTCTCTCCCCATTGAGCAAACATATAAGACACATTTTTCTCTGTTTTCACTTTACAATCCTTCAAATCCTTACAAGATCTACTCCACCCTGTTTTCACTTTACAATCCTTTCAAATCCTTCACTCAATCACCCTTTTTTTTTTTACTTTACAATCCTTTTGAGCCAGCCAAGGACAACAAAAACGATTGGAAAAGAGAAAGAAAAAGCTCACGAAACTAAAAGATGAAGGTTCATTAAATCTAAACTGACAAAAAACGCTCACAATTAAAAATGCAAAAGATGAAAAAGAAAAAGAAAAAGAAAAAAAAAACAGAAATAGTAAGGAAAAGAGACGATGTGGTTAGTTTGTGAACAGGAACACTACTAAACAGGAAGGAACCATGCGTGCCTTGGGGTCCGAGGGGTGTCCAAGCGCACGAGTTCGAATCCTGTCCACGGTCCGAGTGTAGGTTGGGCTTCCTCACTCGGGACAATGGTTTTCTAGCGGGTGGACTCACGAAACAATTAAAAAGGCAAAAAATGAACAAGAAAAAAGAAAAAAACAGAAAACAGAAAGGAAAAGAGACGGTGTGCTTAGTACGTGAACAAAAAATCTAGGAAAACGAAGGAAAAGGAAAGAAAATGATTAGAAATTAAAGAAAATGAGTGAAAAGTAATGAAATATGTAAGAAATTGAAAGAAAAATCGAGGAAAATTAAGTAAAAGGAAAGAAAAATATTAAAAATGAAGGAAAATAAAGAAAATGAGTGAACATGAATGAATATGTAAGAAATGGAAAGAAAAATCGAGGAAAATTAAGAAAAAGGAAAGAAAAATATAAAAAAATGAAGGAAAGAACACTGGTAAAGAGGAAGGTGTCAAGTTGTATGATACATTAATGCACGGCAGCTTCACGGACACACACACACACACAGGAAGGAGACCCGGTACGTGAGTCACGGGATAAATAGACGTGGAAAAAAAAAAAAAAAAAAACTGGCTGAATGAAAACTAAAAAAAAAAAAAAAAGGTCATTGAAACGTGAAATATAACGTGAACGAAAAGAAAAGAGATGATAAGTAAAGGAAAGTTTGAAAAGAGTGTTCATTACGGATGGCATATATTTTTATTTTTTTATTTATTTATTTATTTATTTTTTTTTTTCGCAAGGAGTGGTAAGTTGTAGGGAGTTGAAGTGACACGAAAGGTTGCAGTAAGATGATGTGTTGCAATGAATGACTCTCACTCTCACCAACACACACAAACAAACACACATACACAAACACACCTGTCCGCCCACACCTCCTACTGTGTGTGTGTGTGTGTGTGTGTGTGTGTGTGTGTGTGTGTGTGTGGGTGTACTGGGAGAGGAGGATTCGTCATTGCAGCACACACCACACACACACACACACACACACACACACACACACACACACACACACAGTAATTATCTTTTCCTCACGGCACGATTTTGACCTACCAACATCTCTCTCTCTCTCTCTCTCTCTCTCTCTCTCTCTCTCTCTCTCTCTCTCTCTCTCTCTCTCTCTCTCTCTCTCTCTCTCTCTCTCACACACAATAAGCCTTTAAATGGATGGAAACATGAAATAGAGCTAAGCTAACTGAACAACCAAGACTGAATGCATGGATAATTATGAACAGTAGGATGAAAGGACACACACACACACACACACACACACACACACACACACACACACACACACACACACACACTCACCCTTGCCATACTGCTTGTTGATGTACTTTGGTAGAGTAAAGGTGGTGTGGATCCAGCAGTACGTGTTTACTACCTTTGGCTTCAGCATTGCGTGATCCCCTTGCACGCAGCTGTAGGGAAGAAGAAGAAGGAGGAGGAGGAAGAGGAGGTGGGGGAAGAGGAGGAAGAGGAGGAGAGGAGGAGGAGGAGGAGGAGGAGGAGGAGGAGGAGGAGAGAAGGAGGATGAAGGAGGAGGATGAGGATGGGGAGGAGGAGTAGTTAGTTATGTGGTATTATTTACGTTTCTATTACTACTACTACTACTACTACTACTACTACTACTACTACTCTCTCTGCTCTCTCTCTCTCTCTCTCTCTCTCTCTCTCTCTCTCTCTCTCTCTCTCTCTCTCTCTCTCTCCTCATTACTCCTAAATCACATAAATGCATCTTTAAGAGTCGTAACGTTTATTTTTCTGTTTATTAATTTATTACTTGTTTAGAACACTTGAGGTTGAGAGTATTAGACTGCGGTGTGTATGTGTGTGTGTAATTCACCACGGTTGTCTGCTGGTCACCCAGCCAGTCTTCCCCATTATGGAGCGAGCTCAGACTCATAGACCGATCTTCGGGTAGAACTGAGACCACAACACACTCCACACACCGGGAAAGCGAGGCCACAACCCCTCGAGTTACATCCCGTACCTATTTACTGCTAGGTGAACAGGGGCTACACATTAAGAGGCTTGCCCATTTACCTCGCCGCACCGGGACTCGAACCCGGCCCTCTCGATTGTGAATCGAGCGTGCTAACCACTACACTACGCGGTGTGTCTGTGTGTATGTCTGTCTGTGTGTGTGTGTGTGTGTGTCTGTCTGTCTGTCTGTCTGTCTGTCTGTCTGTCTGTCTGTCTATCTACCTATCTACCTATCTACCTACTTACCTATGGTTTATATCTATCCATCTTTCTATCTATCTATCTATCTGTCTACATATCTATCTATCTATCTACCTATCTATCTATCTAACTAACCAATTCACTCACTCACTATCAATCTATCTCTCTATCTATATCTATCTTTATCTCAATCAATCAATCTATCTATCTATCTATTTATCTATCTATCTTTCTACCTACCTATCTATCTGGGACTCACTTGATGGGGTCACCGATGAGGCTGTTGGCAGTGACCAGGAGACAGAAGCAGAAGAGCATGGTGGAGGTGACGCGGTAGTGGAGCTTGAAGACCGCGTTGTCAATGTCCGCCTGACTCCTCACCTTCACCAGACCGCTCAGACTCGATAGCAGCTCCACCAGCACCATTGTGAGCGAAGGGCGGGCAGCGGGGCGTCTCCGTTGCCGCCTACGTCACTAGTGTCTGAAGATGAGAGAGTTTGAGTGTTGGTAGTGTTTCATAGATAGGTAGGTAGATAGATAGATAAATAAGTAAGTAAATAGACAGATAGGCAGGCAGATAAGTAGGTACATAGACACACACACACACACACACACACACACACACACACACACACACACACACACACACACACACACACACATACACACACACACACACAGAGAAAAAGAGAGAGATTTAGTATGTAAGAGGGAGAATTTATATAATCAAGAGTGTAAATGATTGAACCCCCCCACACACAAAAAAAAGGCCCACTTAGATGACAGCCCCCGAGCAGTGCGGAGAGAGTTAGCCAAAAGAACTGAGGGGAGGGGGCGTTTAATGTCACGAAACCTTCCCTCTTCTTAATTAAATGGGTTCAGGTCATAGGAAGATGGAAATATAGAAACAGGGAGAGAGAGAGAGAGAGAGAGAGAGAGAGAGAGAGAGAGAGAGAGTGTGTGTGTGTGTGTGTGTGTGTGTGTGTGTGTGTGTATTAGTGATCGTCTTAGCCTCAATAAATGATAATAATAATGAAATAATAGAATAAAAATAGTAGCTAGATAGATAAAATAAAAATAAATGCCAAATGGAAATACTAGATAGAAAAAAAATAGATAAATAGGAAGGAAAGGTCTTCGTCAGCGCCTTCTGCAGCTCAGCGTGTGAGAGACAGATTAGTAGGGAGAGCAGAGGGAGGGTCGTTGTCACCGCATTCTGTGTGAAATTAAGTTAGAGAAAGGGCGTGTCTTCTTTCCAGCCCTTGCCCTCACCTTCTGCAGGAGGAAGACATGTTTTTGTTGTTGTTGTTGTTGTTATAAGCCGTCTTTTTGTTATTGTTGTTGTTGTTTTTGTTGTTGTAGTGACGATTTTTACATTACGAACAGAAGGAACACTTGGAAAACAGGCTAACCATCTCTTTTTATTTATACCATGTGGGCTTTTCACGGGAATTTATGGGCTAAAGGGGATACTTTTTGGGTACCTCCTATCTCAAAGCCCACCCGCTAGGAAACCGTTGCCCCGAGTGAGGAAGCTCAACCTGCACTCGGACCGTGGACAGGATTCGAACCCGTGCGCTTGGAGACCCCTCGGATCCCAAAGCACGCATGGTTCCACTGTACCTCTGTGGCCTTTGCAATACAATCGTAGTGATAGACTAGAGCGTTTTTAGAATACTAGCCTTTTTATGGTTTCAGTGACAGATTAACAAGATTTTTGCATTATTAACAGAAGGAACTCTTGAGAAACAGGCTGATCATCTCCATGGCCTTTGAAAACAGTCGTAGTGAGAGAGCAGAGCGTTTCAGAATACAAGCCTTTTAGATAGATAAGTCGCACAGATTTTTAAGGGTGTTTTTACGGTTATAGAGACAGAGTTACAAGATTTCTGCTTGACGAACAGGAGAAACACTTGAGAAACAGGCTGATCATCTCCGTGGCCTTTGAAATATAATCGTAGCGTTTTTCAGGATGGTTTTAACGATTTCCACCTTATAAATAGGAGGAACACTCTTGAGAAATAGGGTAATAATCTTTGTGGCCTTTGAAAATAGTCGTGGTGAGAGGGCAGAGCATTTTCCAGGGTGGTATTAACGATTCTAGTGACAGATTAACAAGATTTCTGCGTTACGAACCAGAGAAACACTTGAGAAATTGGCTGATCATCTCTGTGGCCTTTGAAATATAATGGTAGTGAGAGACCAGAACGTTTTCTAGGGTGGTTTTAACGATTTCAGTGAGTTTAACAAGATTTCTACATTACAAATAGGAGAAACACACTTGGCAAACAGGCTAATCATCTCCGTGGCCTTTGAAAACAATCGTGGTGAGAGCAGAGCGTCTGTTGAATACCGGTCCTATATAGTTGTGTTGTATCCTACACTCTCCTGGCTCTGTTCTCCAATACTCTTGCTTTCACAGGATGGCGGAGAGAGAGAGAGAGAGAGAGAGAGAGAGAGAGAGTGTGTGTGTGTGTGTGTGTGTGTGTGTGTGTTACAGTTATTGTTATTGTCAAGTTTGCTTCTAATCTTTTGTTTTTTTCTCCATTTTTTTTCTTTTCACTCCTTTCTCGAATGCTTTTGTTGCTGTTATTGTTTTTATTGTCGTTGTTGTTGTTGTTGTTGTTGTTGTTGTTGTTGTTGTTGTTGTTGTTGTTTTTCTTTCTTTTCCTTTTGATCATCATTCATTGCTCTTTCTCGATAGTAGTAATAGTAGTAGTAGTAGTAGCAGTAGTAGTAGTAGTAGTAGTAGTAGTAGTAGTAGTAGTAGTAGTAGTAGTAGCAGTAATAGTAGCAGTAGTAATAGTAGTAGTAGTAGTAGTAGTAGTAGTACTAGTAGTAGCAGTAGTAGTAATAGTAGTAGTAGTAGTAGTAGTAGTAGTAGTAGTAGTAGTAGTAGTAGTAGTAATAGTAGTACAAGGAGGAAGGTGTTTAGTCAGGTGAGATCAGATGCTTCACGCCTTCCTCCTCCTCCTCCTCCTCCTCCTCCTCCTCCTCCTCCTCCTTATCTCTCACCTCTATGAAGGAACAATATCTATCTTTGTTCTCTGTATCCTGCTCTCTCTCTCTCTCTCTCTCTCTCTCTCTCTCTCTCTCTCTCTCTCTCTCTCTCTCTCTCTCTCTCTCTCTCTCTCTCTCTCTCTCTCTCTCTCTCTCTCTCTCTCTCTCATTATAAAGAAAATGAGAGAGAGAGAGAGAGAGAAGAGAGAGAGAAGAGAGAGATATCTAGACTGCAGCGAGGCAAATGACGCCTAACTAGCATTTCCTCTCTCTCTCTCTCTCTCTCTCTCTCTCTCTCTCTCTCTCTCTCTCTCTCTCTCTCTCTCTCTCTCTCTCTCTCTCTCTCAGGTCACGCAGAGAAAATACAAGGTTTAGGTTAGGTTAGGGTAGGGTAGGGTAGGTTAGGTTAGGATAGGATAGGATAGGATAGGATAGGTTAGGTTAGGATAGGTCACCTTTGGAATACATTATGATTGAGCTGTACACAAGTAACAGCGTTCTTCCAATTAT
>NC_059277.1:12348319-12355819 GCF_017591435.1 Portunus trituberculatus
GTAGTAGTAGTAGTAGTAGTAGTAGTAGTAGTAGCAGCAGCAGTAGTAGTAGTAGAAGTAGTAGTAATAGTAGTAGTAGCAGTAGGTTAGGTTAGGTTAAGTATCATCACCACAACGATTGTCATTCCTTGTGGTGAGTCACGGTAAAGGTTCGAGAAGCATGTAGTGTGTCCTCACCAGCCTTTCCTTCCTGTCATCCTTTCCAACCTGTGCTTGCTCTCTTCTCTGCTTCCATTGTGTCTTGCTCGTGTGTGTGTGTGTGTGTGTGTGTGTGTGTGTGTGTGTGTGTGTGTGTGTGTGTGTGTGATACTTCTACTTATACTTCTACTTTTACTTATACTACTACTACTACTACTACTACTACTACTACTACTACTTTCTTCCTCTACTTCTTGATCTTTTTTCCTTCCTACTACTACTACTACTACTACTACTACTACTACTACTACTACTACTACTACTACTACTACTAGGAAAAAGTGATGAGGTTTGTCCACCTAGGCGACGTGAGATATACCACGTCAAGATAAGTGTATGTGTGTGTGTGTGTGTGTGTGTGTGTAAGGAGAAAGTCTTGTGTGTATTTGGTTACGCTGATTGTGTGTGTATATGTGTGTATGTAATTCACCTCGGTCGTCTGCTGGTCACCCAGCCAGTCTTCCCCATTACGGAGCGAGCTCAGAGCTCATAGACTGATCTTCGGGTAGGACTGAGACCACAACACACACCGGGAAAGCGAGGCCACAACCCCTCGAGTTACATCCCGTACCTATTTACTGCTAGGTGAACACACCCCACACATTAAGAGGCTTGCCCATTTGCCTCGCCGCTTATCGGGACTCGAACCCGGCCCTCTCGATTGTGAGTCGAGCGTGCTAACCACTACACTACGTGGTGTGTGTGTGTTGCCATGAGTGTGGTTTGGGTAGACCAGTATGGTGGAGTTGGGTCTGGCAGCAGCAGTAGTAGTAATAGTAATAGTAGTAGTAGTAGTAGTAGTGGTAGAATTTAAAAGTACACCTTCATCAAAATAGTTCTGCTGCTACTACTACTACTACTACTACTACTACTACTACTACTACTACTACTACTACTACTACTACTACTACTACTACTCACTTACAAACGTAAGTAAACAATTAAGTTGTATACAGACGAGTGACAAGGCGTCTTTCACTACAAGCTTCTCCAAACCTTGCCACAGAGAAATACTTACTGTTGTTTAGGCCTATCCCAGCCCACCCCACCCCACCCCTCCCAGGCCCACCCCTCCCCACCATATCCCTCCCCACCACTCCCCACCTTACCTCTCCCCAGCCCAGCCCAGGCCTACGTGAGGGGCGTTAGGTAGGCCGCAGTCACACACACACACACACACACACACACACACACACACAGAGGTTTCGTGTGTGTGTGTGTGTGTGTGTGTGTGTGTGTGTGTGTGTGAGAGAGAGAGAGAGAGAGAGAGAGAGAGAGAGAGAGAGATTAGGGTTAGAACGGATGAATGCTTGCGGAAAGAGATGTGGAGAGAGAGAGAGAGAGAGAGAGAGAGAGAGACCGGCTTGACCATGAACGTGTGTGTGTGTGTGTGTGTGTGTGTGCGCCTGAAGTCACGAACAATGCTGTCTCACCGTTCTCTCTCTCTCTCTCTCTCTCTCTCTCTCTCTCTCTCTCTCTCTCTCTCTCTCTCTCTCTCCTCTCACATGCCTCTACCTCTCCTCTCCTCCTCCTCGCCTCCTACCTCACCCTTCCTGCGCCTCCTCCTCCTCCTCCTCCTCCTCCTCCACTATGTTTTTGATGTAGTAGTTGTTGTTGTTGTTTATGATGTAATTTTGGTGGTGGTGATGCTTTACTACTACTACTACTACTACTACTACTACTTAAACAATAGGAAAAAAACAAAGCTATAACGTTTCACTTAATTTCCTTTCTATCCTGAAATGACGAGGAGGAGGAGGAGGAGGAGGAGGAGGAGGAGGAGGAGGAGGAGAAGAAGAAGAAGAAGAAGAAGAAGAAGAAGAAGAAGAAGAAGAAGAAGAAGAAGAAGAAGAAGATAGGAAGCCAAACCCTCTGTTATTAATACACACCCACACTGTCCTGTACACACACACACACACACACACACACACACACACACACACACACACACACACACACACACTACCCACATCCACGAATTATCCCACTTTCTCACCCACCTTCAGAGTCCCAGTTCCCACACACCCCCCTCCTTACCCCACAACAGTACCCACACACCTCTCTCCACCCCCTACACATGTACCCGCATCCACTCCCCCCCTGACTCTCTTATCCACATTCCCCCTTCCTAACCTAACCTGCCTGAGAAAATGGTTACATATTCACGGTTTTTGCTGTTGTGTGTGTGTGTGTGTGTGTGTGTGTGTGTGTGTGTGTGTGTGTTCTTAAGTGCGTTTCTAAGTGCCCTTTCGAGACTGATAAGTGTGGATGTTAGGATAAGTAGCAGGGAATATCTGGGAAAAATTATTGGTAGTAGTGGTGGTGGTGGTGGTGGTGGTGGTGGTGGTGGTGGTTGTTGTAGTAGTAGTTGTTGTTGTTTGTAGTAGTAGTAGTAGTAGTAGTAGTGGTAGTAGTTGTAATAGTTATAGTAGTAGTAGTAGTTTTTGTTTGTTGTTGTAATGGTTGTAGTAGTAGTAGTAGTAGTAGTAGTAGTAGTAGTAGTAGTAGTAGTAGTAGTAGAAGTTTGTTGTTGATAATGCTGTTTGTTATTGTAATAGTTATAGTAGTTGTGGTAATAGTAGTAGTAGTAGTAGTAGTAGTAGTAGTAGTAATAGTAGTAGCAGCAGCAGTAATAGTACCAGACACATCTTAATTATACTCTTTAAATCAAACTCTATATTAAATAATGAGAGCTTAGAATGAAACTATGCTCTCTCTCTCTCTCTCTCTCTCTCTCTCTCTCTCTCTCTCTCTCTCTCTCTCTCTCTCTCTCTCTCTCAGCAACCGGTGAATCTGCGCGACAAAAACACAGTAAGGTTTATTTTACTCTTATCTTTTATCACAAACTTTTTTTTCTCTTGATGAGGAGAGAGAGAGAGAGAGAGAGAGAGAGAGAGAGAGAGAGAGAGAGAGAGAGAGAGAGAGAGAGAGAGAGATGTGCCCAGCCAAGCAATTTCACTGTCTATACATTTCTACCTTGTAATTATATATGGGTAAATAAACCATTTGAATTAGAGAGAGAGAGAGAGAGAGAGAGAGAGAGAGGGGGGTGGCTTGCTGGCTTGTGACTGGCTTAACACTTTTGGTTTTAATTTGGTCTTATTTACAAGCCACTCCTGATTTTCCTTCGTTTTTGTTTTGTTTTTGTCATTGGAAACTTTTTTTATTATTTCTGTTCTTTGTTGTGTGTGTGTGTGTGTGTGTGTGTGTGTGTGTGTGTGTGTGTGTGTGTGTGTGTGTGTGTGATTTATAGCCTCAGTATCATAACCGTACTGGGATCATATGAAGATCTTCCCCCCCCCCAAAGTATCCAACTGAAGATGCACCCCCAGTCGCGCTCATCCCACATATAAATTGTTGATGCTCCCCATTAACATATAATATAAATAAACAACATAAGGATCAAATAATAAAACATTATTCAGATTACTTTCTTGTTACACTAAATATTGCAGGAAAAATATATATATTACACTAACATTTTTAAATCAATTCAATTTTAAAATTACACTAATATTTCAAAATCTTTAAAAATATAAATCACACTAAATATTGCAAGAAAATATGAGTACATAGGTTATCAAAAGCATCCCGGAAGAAACGGTCACGCCACATAAATCCTTGAAGATAAGAATTCAAGAAGTCCCGCCTGCATCCTCGCATCATCTTGATATGTGCTTTATGTTTGTTCCAGTACGATTCTATGGCCTGAGTGTGGACACCAGTTTGCGGATCCACAAAATTGAGTGAATGGTTCACTGTCCTGTGTGTGAAGCCCAATCCTTGTATATTATTGTAAGCCCTCCACTCATCACTGTGGATTATTGATCCCTGTCGCACTACTGCTTGTATTATAGGGAGAAGTGTGACAGCATCCCTTTTGTCTACAATTTCCATGTATCCTGTTGCTGGTGAGGTGCTGGTATCGACCATTCCAAATACCCACATAGGAGTGTGAGGTCCTCTGCCCCGATGATGCTTTGGTTTGTGAGAAAAACACGATTCATCGATATGCACAACTGTTCCTGGACCACCAAGTTGCACTGGGTTAGCCTGAAGATATCTATTGCACACTCCCGGAAAAAAATGTAGCAGTCGATGATGGTCTTCTCAGAAACACCAACTTGACGGCTTGCCCTTGATTCACTAAAACGTTCACTCCACATATGTATTGCATGAACCCAGCTCTGAAGTGTTAATCTAGAGTTGGCGATAAACGATCCAGTCCTTATAGATACTGTAGATTTATACTTTGCACAGTCTTTGGTCTGGCATTTCCAAGCATATCCATCATTAGATTTGGCATACTTCGTCCAGTTCATTTCATTATCACAAGAGGGACATTTCACTTCACCTTTAAGCATTCTGCGTTGCTTAAGCCAATTAATAACAGGCAGAGAATCTTCAGTTAGCAAGGGCAGCACAGCAGTCTTGAAAGTATCACGGTCCATGGTGCTCTGGAAATTTTAAAGATTCCGAGGAAACTTGGGTTCGCTATTCGGAGGTTCGGAACCCAAAACCGGCGAATATTCGGGTTCGGATTCGGAACCCAAAAAAAGGTTCGCGCGCCCACCTCTGAGTAATATTAGTAGTAGTAGTAGTAGTAGTAGTCTTATTAGTCGTAGTAATAGTAGTAGTAGTAGTAGTAGTAGTAGTAGTCATCATATGAAGATCCTCCCCCCAAGTAGATTTGGGGGGGAGGATCTTCATATGATCCCCGTACTGTACCATATCAGAGAGAGAGAGAGAGAGAGAGAGAGAGAGAGAGAGAGAGAGAGAGAGATAAACAACAGTGACAAAAACGAGAAAAAAAAGTGAAATAAAAACAAAACTATTTCTGTCTTTCTTTGTCTACGCTGACTTATTGAGAGAGAGAGAGAGAGAGAGAGAGAGAGAGAGAGAGAGAGAGAGAGCGACCCAAACCCACAAAGGACAGTATGAGTGTGTCTGTCTGTCTGTCTGTCTGGGAGGGAAGGAAGGAAGGAGAGGAGGAAAGGACAGGAGGAAAGGAAGGATATGAATCTTTACCAGAGAAGAAGGAGAAGGAGGAGGAGGAGGAGGAGGAGGAGGAGGAGGAGGAGGAGGTCACTTCGTAATGTTTGATTTTTGGAAATGATAAAATACCATAACCAGCGAGAGAGAGAGAGAGAGAGAGAGAGAGAGAGTGGGTGGTGGTGTCGTGGCCTGTTTAGCCTTGAACGCCATTACCACCACCACCACCACCAGCACCATCAGCAGCACCACCACAATCACAGCCACCACCACCATCACCACCAATACTATCACCACCACCACCACCACCACCTCTACTACTGTACAACGAGAGAGAGAGAGAGAGAGAGAGAGAGAGAGAGAGAATTTTAATGTAAACCAACACACACACACACACACACACACACACACACACACACACACACACACACACACACACACACACACACACAGAGTAGTAGTAGTAGTAGTAGTAGTAGTAGTAGTAGCAGTAGTGGTAGTGGTAGTATAGTTTAGAATTGGTTATATTAAGATTTATGATTTACAGAAGAAGGAGGGAAGGAGGAGGAGGAGGAGGAGGAGGAGGAGGAGGAGGAGGAGGAGGAGGAGGAGGAGGAGGAATACAAAGGAAAGACCAAGCAACAACAGACTCTGGGGTCCTTACTAGGCTGCTTGGTTAACTATTCTATACTAACTACACAGTGTGAGAGACAGGACAGCAAAGCAGAAGGCTTCTCCCCAGGAGGAAGAGGAGCAGGAAGAAGAAGAAGAAGAAGAAGAAGAGGAGGAGGAGGAGGAGGAGGAGACACCTGAGGATATTAAATTTTAATCACAGGTTCAGATATACGTGACTTGTAAATAATTTCTTCCTCCTCCTCCTCCTCCTCCTCCTCCTCCTCCTCCTCCTCCTCCTCCTCCTCCTCCTCCTCCTCCTCCTCCTCCTTTTTAAAAACACATCATGCTCTCCACTATCGTAACAAACAATTAAAATTCGCCTGTGTGTGTGTGTGTGTGTGTGTGTGTGTGTGTGTGTGTGTGTGTGTCTTTGTTGAGTGTCTGGCCGTGGCGTGCATTGTGAAGATCTGAGCCACACATGTACCACTTACAAAACGCCCTAATTTGAAGACTCGCCAATTCTCAAGAGTGATTATATCGTTCTACTGACAGAATTATAAAATTTCAACGTTATTATCAGGAGAAACACTCTTGAGAACCTGGTTTGCCCTCTCTCTAACCTTGCAAAGTAGTGAGATAGCGAAGTTTATCAGAATACAATGTTTTGATAACTTACGCGAATATACAAGGGTGTTTTTGTGGTTCTAGTGGCAGATTAGCTGGTTTATATGGTATACTAGTGAAATATTAACTAGTTGACATGCTTTTAGTGACATTAACTAAACAGGAGAAACGCTCATGTGAACTTGGCTAATTATCTTTGCCCTTAGAAAACAGACGCAGTGAGAGAGAAAATGATCCTATATATTCAAGGGTGTTTGTGGTTCCAGTGACAGATTAATTAGTTTTCAACATTATCAACAGGGGAAACACCTCAGAACCTGGCTATTTATCTCTGGCCTTAGAAAACAGTCGCAGTGAGAGAGCAAATGATCCAATATTCAAGGGTGCTTTTGTGGTTCTAGTGACAGATTAACCAGACTTCAACATTATCAACAGGAGAAATACTTGAGAACGCGGCTATTAATTTATTTGGCATTGCAAGATACTCGTGGTGAGCTAGCAAAGTTTTTTTTTATGTTACACGAATATTCAAGACCGTTTTTGTGGTTCTAGTGACAGATTAACTAGATTTCCACCTTATCAACAGGAGAAACACTTGAGAACGCGGCTATTTATTTATTTGGCATTGGATTGTCGTGGTGAGCAGCAAAGATGTTAGTATTCAAGTGTTTTGTGGTTCTAGTGACAGATAACTAGATTTCATCAACAGGAGAAACATTTTGAGAACCCGGCTATTAATTTATTTGGCATTGCAAGATTGTCGTGGTGAGCTAGCAAAGTTTTTTTTTTAAGTTACACGAATATACAAGACCGTTTTTGTGGTTCTAGTGACAGATTAACTAGATTTCCACCTTATCAACAGGAGAAACACTTGAGAACGCGGCTATTAATTTATTTGGCATTGCAAGATTGTCGTGGTGAGCTAGCAAAGTTTTTTTTATGTTACACGAATATTCAAGACCGTTTTTGTGGTTCTAGTGACAGATTAACTAGATTCCTGCTTTATCAACAGGAGAACCATTCTTGAGAACCAGGCTAACCATGGAAAACAGTCATGGTGAGAGAGCGAGT
>NC_059277.1:12363319-12365819 GCF_017591435.1 Portunus trituberculatus
CAACCAACTTTCTGTCAATCAAACTCATTAATTTGTAACCATCTTTTTTTTTTTTTTTTTTTTTACTCATCGTTATCAGCATCTCATCCTCTCTATGGGATCTTCTTATCATCTCCTTCCTGTCTGTCTGTCTCTTTCTTTCTTTTTTTTTTGTCCTTCTGTCAATCAAAGTCATTTATTTATAACTTTTTATTTTATTTTTGGTCAGCTATCTTTATTTTCCACACCTCATCCTCTTTATAGCTTCTCCTTATCATCTCCTTTCTGTCTCTCTCTCTATTTTTTTTTTTCCTTTCAATCAGTCATTCATTTTTAACCTTTTTTTTGTGTTTTTTTCCGTTTTCTACACCTCATCCTCTTTGTCACCTCTTCTTATCATCTTCTTTCTGTCTCTCTGTCTCTCTCTCTCTATTATTTTTTCCTTTTTTCAATCAAACTCATTCATTTTTAACCATTTTCTTTTTTTATGTGTGTGTGTGTGTGTGTGTGTGTGTGTGTGTGTGTGTGTGTGTGTGTGTGTGTGTGTGTTTTCCGTTTTCTACACCTCATCCTCTTTATGGCCCATTCTTATCATCTCCTTTCTTTCTTTCTTTCTGTCTCTTTTTTCTTTTCTTTTTCTAAGTTTCTGCAGTTACTCACCAACATCCTGCAAATCATATTCCCGTATCTCTTCCTTCTGTCTTTGCTTTCTTTATTTTCATCCTTTCCTTTAGTGTTTGTTGTCTATCTTTCTTATCTCTCTTTCTCTTATTGAGTTTCTGCACTGTATAACCTCATCAACTCTGTATTGTCCTGTAGAACTTCACTATTGCTCTGTGTCACCCTCCTGTCTATATTTTCACCTCTTACGGTTTGAGATCTGTATATCTTTTCTATCTCTCTTATTTTTCAGTGTCAGCAGTTTGGCAACCCTCGAAACCTTATAAGAAACTACGAAAATTTATCCTTAGCATGAGAGAGAGAGAGGGAGGGAGAGAGAGAGAGAGAGTAGTAGTTTTTTTTTCTTTCTTTTAGTTTCTGCACTGCATAACCTCATCAACTCTGTATTGCACTGTAGAACTTCACTGTTGCTCTTTATCACCTTCTGTGTTTTATTTTCTTTATTTTCATCTCTCTCTCTCTCTCTCTCTCTCTCTCTCTCTCTCTCTCTCTCTCTCTCTCTCTCTCTCTCTCTCTCTCTCTCTCTCTCTCTCTCAAGTTTCTGCACTGTACAACCTTACTACTGTTTTGTGTTACCTTCTACAACCTCACAAGTTTCCTTAAATCACATCCATGAATTCATAACTACAATTTTTCTTTACCCTCACTCCACACTACCAATCAACTTACAAGCGTCTTTTGTCCCTTTCCTTCTATAAACTCACAAACGCCTCTAGATTACACCCATATGCCATCTCCTTACCTACACCTAACCATCTCATTGAGAGAGAGAGAGAGAGAGAGAGAGAGAGAGAGAGAGAGAGCTCAATCACAACACTCATACAATCTCCATTTTTTCTAACTTCACTTTGAGAATGAACTCTAGAATCAGCCTCTTTTCCTTTTTGCATATTCTTCCACCTTTAATTAACCTCTTCACGTGTTTGTATATTCAGTCTGCTTACTATTTGGCGACTATACAGCTTCAGAACCTCATGTGGGGGATTAAAATAGTAAAAACTCTAGCTATTAATCTTCGGACCTCCATAGACCCTTGCTAATGTCAATAAAAGGATCTAATCGTACCCAAAACTCATGGTAAAAACGCCCCCAGTACAGAAAACCTTTACAACATATTATTATCAACGTAACCGGTTTTTATGATCCTTTATCCTCTCCTTCTCCCTCTGTCCTCACCTCCACCTCCGTCTCAGCCTCTACATCACACCCAGGTATTGGTGGTCACGCCTTCTCCTTCTCCTCTGCTTACTTTCATCGTCTTTGTGTCTTTCACCAGTCCTCAATAGTCCTCGCCAGCCTCCGTACTACGCTGGTCTAATCACGCTGGGGCAGGATTACTGAAAACCCTTCTAGCCAGTCTCTCTTTGCCAGCCCCGCCTTGCCAGCCCCGCGATGGTGTGGTGAAATGACTGGATCTCATGCCTTTGCTCTCCTTTTTGCTCTTTTTTCTCTCCCCGGAACCAAGGGAGGCTTATAGATGCGCCTTAGTCACGCTTAGAAAATGGAAGAAAGGTCCCGCTACCCGCTCAGAAGAAAAGTGAAGCGGGGAATGTGCAGGGAAGTGTAAAGAAGTGAGTTAGAAAGAAGAGATGAAAAAAAGTGGAGAAAAATAAACTTGCAGAGTCATTTTCGTTTCTGATTATAAATACTTGCATGTTCGTCTCTCTCTCTCTCTCTCTCTCTCTCGTGGTAAGGTCAATGTAGGATAAATTTTCATGGTTGCTTTTAAGGTTACGTGGTTGCCAAACTGCTGACACTTGAAACTACTCTCCTTGTTCCTGTGTCTCGTTTTCGTTAAGGTGTGAAGCAGTAGTAGTAGTAGTAGTAGTAGTAGTAGTAG
>NC_059277.1:12370819-12375819 GCF_017591435.1 Portunus trituberculatus
TGGTGCTTTTTGTATAACTCTTGTAACAAAACCTGACTGAGAACCCAACATGGCTGGAGCCCCGTCTGTGCATATCCCACAAAGATTGCCCCAGTCAAGACCTTCAGATTCAAAGAATTCTGTAAGTTTCTGCATTACATCTTCACCTTTTGTAGATTGTTCAAGAGGCTCACAAAACAAGAATTCCTCCTTCAGATCCTCATCATGAACATACCTTACAAAAGCCAGGAGTTGTGAGCAGGACTGGACGTCAGTGGACTCATCGAGTTGAATACTGAATAATCCAGCTCTTTTGATTTCCTGTATCACCTGCTCTCTGATGTCATCAGATATTTGGGAGATTCGGCGTTGCACTGTATTATTTGAGAGTGAAATAGCATTCAGCTTTTCAGCACTTTTCTCACCCAAAACAAGCTTTACCATTGTTTTGGCACATGGCAAAATTAATTCCTCCCCAATTGTGTGAGGCTTCTTTTTCTTTGCTATTTCAAGGGCTACAAGAAATGATGCCTCCACTACGGCAGCATTTTGTTGATGAAAGGAACCACTGGCATCAAGTCGCTGTCTCTTCATGTTCAATTCTTGTCGACTAAAGAAGGAACGATCTTTGCCAACATGTTGAGGATGCTTGGTTTCCAGATGTAATCTAAGCTTACTGGGCCTTAGTGATTCAGCTGTGAGTATTTTGTGACAAATCACACACTGAGGCTTCACTACACCTTTATCAGTGATGCTTGTAAATCCAAAATCCAGGTAGTTGTCATCATAGTTGCGTTTCTTATTAGAAGCCATCACTGTACCTGCAATGCACAAACAAAAAACTGCTATTTCTAACACCGCAAACATATGTCATCACCCATGATTAGAATAATAAAATGATAAATATGAGGTAGAAAGGAAGTTAGATTTAACGTTACAAAAAAGTTATAGAATGTGCATAAATACAGCAGATATTATTTACCTTCTTAATATACTTCATGATGCAGGGCTTACTTACCATTAAAGTGGTATTGATGTTGGCTTAAGTTCATATAATACTGAAGTATTCACAGGTGGGAGGAAACTGATTATATGGGGAGGCACACACGGTGATCAATGTTGTAACTGTGAATGTCTGGTTAACTGAATAATATGAACATCCTTGCTGATACGTAAGATTCAAGACCAGGTTATCATACAGAATACACAGCTTAGGAAGCCTTAGATTAGAATTATGTTGAGTTAAAATTATCTTGCTTCCCTAATACATCCCCATGTCTTGTTTTATGTCAAGAACACAGAATCAGATAAAAAGAAAAAAAGGGACGTATTACCCATGTGTCTGGCAGCAAGGCATTGCACAAACCTGTACTGAACCTGTAAGTTCCCTCCACTGGCTACCTACCCGCTAAACTCCTTTGGTTTTATTTATGCATAGCCTCAGATTATGGCCCCCTACATTCTGCTATATGGCCCCCCAGGGGGCCATGGCCCCCAGTTTGGGAACCACTGGACTAGAAGGAAGAAGAGGAGGAAGTGAAGAAGTCAGATGAAAAGGAGGAGGAAGAAGAAGATGGACGAGAGGAAAGAAGAGGAGACAGAAAAATCGAAAAAAGAGTCAGATGAAAAGGAGGAAGAGGAAAAGTTTAAAGAACAAGAAAAATAAAAGACAAAAAAGAAAGAGAAAAGAGAGAAAGAAAAAAGAAAAGAGAAAAAAAAGTCAAGGGTGTCTAGATAGGAGAAGAAAAAGAAGATGAAGAAGAAAAAGGAAAAACAAGAAGAAGAAGAAAAAAAATGAATGAACAAGTATATGAAGAAGAAAATTCAGCTTTTGTTGTTGTTGTTGCTGTTCTTGTTGTTGTTATTGTTGTTGTTGTTGTTGTTCCTGTTGTTGTTGTTGTCGTTGTTGTTTTGTTGGCACAGTTTGGTTGTTGTTGTTGTTGTTGTTGTTGTTGACATGACTTTCTTGATGAATAAAAATTAGATGGATTTTTTTTTAGCTAATTCATAAAAAGAGCTCCAAAAAATTTCATGATTCATTTGTTTTGTTTTTCTTCGCTTTATTTTATTTTATTTTTTCGTAATTCATCCATTTATTCATTTTTTCTTTCATTTCTTTCAGTTTCTTTTATTTTCCTTCCTTTTCTTTTGTTTTCTTTCTTTTTTTCATCGTTTCTTCCTACTTATGTTTTCCTTTCATTATTTTCTTTATATCTTTCATTCTTCCTTCCTCCCTTCCTTCCTTCCTTCATTTCTTTCTCTTATTCTTTCTTTATCTTTTTCTTTCATTCCTTCTTTCTCTCACATTTTCCCTTTCATTGCTTTTTTTCTATCTTCCTTCTTTCCTTCCTTCCTTCCTTCCTTCCTTCCTTCCTCTCCTTCCTTCCTTCCTTCCTTCCTTCCTTCCTTCCTTCCTCCTCCTCCTCCCTCCCTCCTTCTCTCTCTCTCTCTCTCTCTCTCTCTCTCTCTCTCTCTCTCTCTCTCTCTCTCTCTCTCTCTCTCTCTCTCTCTCTCTCTCTCTCTCTCTCGTCTGAGTGGATCTAATCGGCTTTCTATTGTCACTGCTATCCTCCTCTGTGTGTTAATCCCGGTGGTCGCCTCTTGTTCTCTCTCTGTGTTTCCTCGTGGTGATGCTGTGCTCAGTTAAAATATTGCATCAGTGAACGCTGAAGCTTAAATACAGGAAGAGGAGGAGGAGGAGGAGGAGGAGGAGGAATACAAAGGAATACAAAGGAAAGACCAAGCAACAACAGACCCTGGGGTCCTTACTAGGCTGCTTGGTTAACTATTCTATACTAACTACATAGTGTTAGAGACAGGACAGGAAAGCAGAAGGCTCCTCCCCACCCACCCATCCCACCAGCCGAAGCTGGCCGGAAAAGGAAAGGCACCATGTGGTATTGAAAACCAAATGGAATTTTAGAGGATAGAGAAAGAAGTTGTAATCTACGTCTACTCTTGTTTGTGGGGACTATGTAGGTGCTTGACGGTTATGTAGTGTGGTGAATGTGCGTGTGGGTGGAGTCACAGTGTGGATGTCGGAGGGTGGTGCGGCAGCCTTGCCTGGCGCTTTCAAGGAAGGCAGCAGTCAATCAGGCCCCAGCTCCGTTCACTCCACTGAGTAAGCGTACTTTCCCTTGAGGGACGCCGTACACTGATTTCCCCTGCAACATTGATCCCTGGTTGTCCTGATGGTGATAAAAATTAACAGGGCCCTAGACAAACACAACCCGTCACAGGTCGAAAGTGGGAGTAGTGACCGTTAACTCAGGGTTATCTGTGAGTGTAAGTATAGTATAGTGTAATGTAAATGTGGACACAGTGTAGAGGTCAAGAGGTGGTGCGGCAGCCTTGCCTGGCGCTTTCAAGGAGGCAGCAGTCAATCAGGCCCCAGCTCCGTTCAGTCCACTGTAAAAGTGTACTTCCCACTAAGGGGCGCCGCACACTACATGGTTACCCCCTGCAGCAGTGACCCCTGGTACTTTAATTCCCGATGATGATCACTACTGTCAGGGCTCCTGACTTTCCACAGCCCGTCACAGGTCGAGAGAGAGTAGTAGTAGTAGTGACCGTTAACTCGGGGCTGTCTGTGTCATGTAAGGAGGGTAAGTGTATTCGCGAAACACCCCGCAATTCACGATCTGAGGCATATTTCTTTATGGCGCAAATTACTCGGAGATAAACAGTGACAACCGGGGATTAGTTTCGAAATATTTGTCAAGACGAATTTTGAATGTCTCAATAGTACCTGAATCAACTACGTTCGATGGCAAACCGTTCCAAATATTGATAATGCGATTAAAGAAAGAATGTTTGGCTTCGTTTGTTTTAAATCGCTTTCCTATTACCTTGAAACCGTAGGAGGAGGAGGAGGAGGAGGATAAGAAGTAGTAGAAGAAGAAGAAGTAGAAGATGGAGGAGGAGGAGAAGAAGAAGAAGAAATAGAAGTAGAAGAAGGAGGAAAAGAAGAGATAGAAGTAGAAGAAGAAGAAGAAAAATCAGTAATCGCGACATTATTTATGAATACTGAAGCTTAAACACGAGAACAAGAGGAGGAGGAAAAGGAGAAGAAGGAGAAGGAGAAGGAGAAGGAGAAGAAGAAGAAGAAGACAAAATAAGAAGAAAAATCCGTAGAATCGTGACAATACGATTTGCATATTTAATTTTTTGGTTCTTTATTTCTTTCTTTCATTATTTATTTATTTATTTATTTATGTACTAGTTTTACAATGAAGGGACAACATTTCTCTGCATTTCTCTTGATTTATTTGGTTTATTTTGTGTGTCTGTCTTCAAAGGGGAGACTTATCTGTTTCCCTTCACTCACAACACATACTTAGAAATAGATAGATAGATAGATAGATAGACAGATAGATAGATGGATAGATAGATAGATAGGCAGATGGACAGAAAAAAAGAAAGATAGATAGATTAAATGACAGAAAGATAGATAGAAAGACCAGAAAAATAGATAGATTGATAGATAGATAGATGGATAGATGGATAGATAGATAGATAGGCAGATGGACAGAAAAAAAGAAAGATAGATAGATTAAATGACAGAAAGATAGATAGAAAGACCAGAAAAATAGATAGATTGATAGATAGATAGATAGATAGATAGGCAGATGGACAGAAAAAAAATAGATTAAAAGACAGAAAGATAGATAGAAAGACAGAAAAATAGATAGATTGATAGATAGATTCATAGATAGATAGATAGATAGATAGATAGATAGAAAGAAAGGAAGGAAGAACAACAATTTTTCCACACCACCTCGTAAATTCTATAGCTCTTCTTATCACCACCACACCACACTACACCACACCATACCACACCACAAAAGTACTAACCAATCCCACCTACCCACCACAACACCACTACCACCACACCACGAAAGTACCAATCCTTCGTGCCTACCACACACCACCACAACACCACCACTACACCACAACACCACACCACGGAACTACCAACCATTCCTGCCTACCACAACACAACACCACCACTTCACAACACC
>NC_059277.1:12385819-12390819 GCF_017591435.1 Portunus trituberculatus
CATAAACACTTCTAAAAACCTAACAACTTATTCAGAAACGCCTTACTTGTAGAACTTTTTCCTTACTTTTGAATATTTCCTCTACCCACAATGCATTTTAGGTTCGTATTCACTAAACCTTTCCTTTCCCACCACGATCGCTGTCAAAGGCCACGGAGATGATGTGACGGGCCCCCAAGACTGTTTCAGCTCCTAATAGTGAAGTAATAATGTTAATCTCTCACTGGAACCATAAACACTTCTAAAATAATAATAAATAAATAAATAAATTCAGAACCGCCTTATTTTTAAAACGTATTGATCTTTTTTTCCCTCCTTTTTTCAATATTTTCTCTACACACAATACGTTTTAGGCTCGTATTCACTACCCCTTCGCTTTCCCACCATCATCACTTCCAAAGGCCACGGAGGTTAATTGACGTGTTCCCAGGTCTGTTTTAACTTCTAGTAGTGAAGAAACAATGTTAATCAGTCACTAGAACCATAAACACTTCTAAGAACCCATATAGATGATTCATAAACACCTTGCTCTCTCATCAACTATTTTCAAAGACCACAGAGATGATTAGCCGAGTTCTCATGAGTGTTTCTCCTGTTAGTAATGTAGGAATCACGTTAATCTGTCACTAGAACCACAAAAACATCTTTAAAGACCAATGTAACTTACCCATTTATCTTATTAAAAAGGCCTTGCTCTTCATCATAACCATTTTCGAAGACCACAGAGACGATTAGCCGAGTTCTCATGAGTATTTCTCCCGTTAACAATGTAGAAAATCACGTTAATCTGTCACCGGAACCGTAAAAACACTCTTGAAAACCCTTATCCCTTCAAGAGTATTAGGGATGCTGGCAGAAGTGTTTATACTGTTAATATTGTAGAAATCACGTTAATCTGTCACCAGAACCGTAAAAACACCCTTGAAAACCCATGTCCATTCAACTGGAGCCTTATAAAAGTAGTTAGGGTGAGGACTGAAGTGTTTATATACTGTTATAATGTAGAGAGAGAGAGAGAGAGAGAGAGAGAGAGAGAGAGAGAGAGAGAGAGAGAGAGAGAGAGAGAGGGGCAAAGAAAAACATTAACCCAATCCTCAACCACGCATATCTACCTTACACTGAAATGCTACCCCGTTACCAAGAAGTATTAGTCTTTATTACCACACCAGAGTCCACATTCCTAAACACTTCACCACCTTATCTAGTTTGACAGGCTCTAGTGGGGTGGCATTAGGGCGTTCAAGGGTGTTCTCATAATCTAGTGATATCCAAACAACAGCTCTCTACGCTTTACAGGCTTTAATATTATGTCATGGAGGCTCTTGCGGGTGTATTCGTGGTTCCAATAACAGTTTAACAAGATCTTATGTTGATTCTATATGTTTTTGTAGCTTTTAAAGGTGTTATAGGAATCTAGTAACAGTTTGACCCCTTCAGTACCATGATGCATTTCCATATTGACTCCGCTTACTATTTGGTGATTTTGTACAGCTTCAGAAACTCTTGTGAGGGATTGAAATAGAGAAGACTGTGGCCATTAATCTTCTGACCTCCATAACAACTCTCTGCGTTTTACAGGTCTTAGTATTATGTCATGGAGGCTCTTTTGGGTGTGTTCGTGGTTTCAGTAACAGTTTAACAAGATCCCCGTGTCTTTTGTTGACTCTATATGTTATTGTAGTTTTTAAAGGTGTTTTCGTGATTCTAGCAATAGTTTGACCCCTTCAGTACCATGACGCATTTCCATATTGACTCCGCTTACTATTTGGTGATTTTATACAGCTTCAGAAACTCTTGTGAGGGATTGAAATAGAGAAGACTGTGACCATGAATCTTCTGATCTTTATAGACTCTTCCTAATGTCAATAAAATGGTCTAATCGTACACAAATTTCAAGGTAAAAATGTGTCCCAGTACTGAAGAGGTTAAAAAATGTTCTGCACTTTCTATTGACTCTTTAAATGTTGGTGGGGGTCTTTTAAATGTGTTTTCGGGATTTAAGTAATAGTTTAACAAAGATTTTTCGTGATTCTGGTAATAGTTTAAGAATATCCTGTACTTTCTATCGAGTCTAGATGTTAGTGTGTGTGTGTGTGTGTGTGTGTGTGTGTGTGTGTGTGTGATTCCAGTGATAGTCTAGTAATAGTTATGTACTTTCCATTGACCTTTTAAGATGTCGCTGTGGTTTTTAAGGCTGTTTTCATAATTCCTGTGAGATTTTAGCAGTGATTGTGTCCCTAATATTGACTTTTCTGGTGTTATTGAAACTTTTTAAGAGTGTTTTCGTGGTTCCAGTAATAGTTTGACAATATCCTGCACTTTCTATAGTCCCTTTATATGTTAATTGTTTTTAAAGGTGTTTTTTTTTTTTTTTTGTGTGTGTGATTCCAGTGATAGTTTAACATGTATTCTCTTCTTTATATTGAGTTTTTCAGATATCATTGTAGTTTTAAAGAATGTTTCCATGATTTTTGTGATAGTTTAAGAAGATTCTGTACTTTCTATTGATTCAAGATGTTACTAGGGATTTTGTATACATTCTCTCTCTCTCTCTCTCTCTCTCTCTCTCTCTCTCTCTCTCTCTCTCTCTCTCTCTCTCTCTCTCTCTCTCTCTCTCTCTCTCTCTTAGGGTGTTTTCACGATTTTAGTGAGAGTCGAACAAGGATTATCAGTCACCAGAGAGAGAGAGAGAGAGAGAGAGAGAGAGAGAGAGAGAGAGAGAGAGAGAGAGAGAGAGAAAAGGAGGGGGTTGTTCACTTCATCTTTCCGTCTCTAATACCATCCCTTCATCCTGCATGGCTTAGAGAGAGAGAGAGAGAGAGAGAGAGAGAGAGAGAGAGAGAGATCCGTCATAACCCATCTCTAAACCTTTGAAAACTGTCGTGAAGTGAGAGCAACGTGATTCAAACCACTGGCTCACCAATACTCACAAAGATGACCTCCCGTGGTGACTCATGGCTCGCCTCAACACTGCCCAGGACTCACAACCAAGACGAGGGAACACCTGAGCCACACACCTGAACCCACACCTGAGCTACCTTCTTTACCTGCCTCCTTTACCTATTGATTGAATGGGTAAGGTATTGAGAGACCCTTTAGACTGTTTTCCAAGGCCACTGCGATGATTACCTAGGATTGCTAATTCTCTCTCTCTCTCTCTCTCTCTCTCTCTCTCTCTCTCTCTCTCTCTCTCTCTCTCTCTCTCTCTCTCTCTTTCATTTGTTGTACCTTAAGTTCATTTTATAATATTATCTTGCTACTTATAATGTATTAGTTTGACGTATTTGTGCGTAATAAATTAACTAAAAAAAAAAAAATTCTCTCTCTCTCTCTCTCTCTCTCTCTCTCTCTCTCTCTCTCTCTCTCTCTCTCTCTCTCTCTCTCTCTCTCTCTCTCTCTCTCTCTCTCTCTCAGTACCAAGACACGTTTTCATATTCATTCTGGTTACTATTTGGTGATTCTGTACAGCTTCAGAAATAGTGAAGGCTCTGGCCATTGATCTGACCTCCATAGACCCTTTCTAATGTTAGTAAAATCGTCTAATCGTACTCAAAACTCATGGTAAAAATGTATCCCACTACTGAAGGGATTAGAAATGTGTGTTACAATATAAAAAGGTCTATATTCTGTAATGCTTTGCTCTCTCACCGCGACTGTTTTTAAGGCCATAGAGGTGATTAGTCGGGTTCTCTAGAGTGTTTTTCTGTTCTTAGTTTATGAATCTTGATAATCTCGCCAGAACCATAAAAACACTCTTAAGAAATAATAAATCACTTCTTAAAAAAGCTCGTATTCTGAGGCGCATTCTCTCACAACGATTATTTTTTAAGGCCACAGAGACGATTAACCAGGTTTTCAATACTTTTATTTTCCTGTTGATAACGTAAAAATATTACCAATCTGTTACTAGAGTCCTAAAAACATTCTTAAAGACCCATGCGACTTAGTAGATTAAAAAAGAACTTGTGTTTTATGACACTTTTGTTCTTGTATGCTGGATGACTGGTCCCACTGTCTTCATTTGTCTTCCCTTCCTAACCCTCTTTGTCATCACCAGTGAATTGCGCCTCACAGTAGTAGATTGAAAAGGTCCTGTATTTTATGACGCTTTGCTCTCTCAGTACGGCGATTTTCAAAGGCTACAGAGATGATTAACCGGGTTTTCACGAGTATTTCTCCTGTCACTAGTGAAATCTTGTTAGCCAGCCACTAGAACCTTTGATAATGCTTTGTTGTCTCAGTACGATTGTTTTCAAATGTCATACAGATATCTAACCGGATTTTCACGAGTATTTCTCCTGTCACTAATGAAATCTTGTTAGCCAGCCACTAGAACCGTAGAAATAAAGTTAAGTAAATGAAAAAAAAAAAAGCGTAAAAACCTGTGTCACTTCAACTAGAGGTTCTGGTAAGTAGTGGATGGAGGTGAAAAAGACAAGAAAGAAAGAGAAGAAAGAAAGATAAAGAGATAACTGAAAAAGAGATAGAAAATAAAAAGGTAAAACATGAAAAAAAGGAGTTACTTTATTTGACAGAGAAAGAGAAGAAGACATAGAAAAAGAAGAGAGAACGGTGAAAGATGAATAAGAGAGGATAGAGAAAAGATGAGAGAACTGAGAAGGATGGAGAAGAAAGAGGTAAAGCATAAAGAAAAGGAGGAACTTCATTTGACAAAGAGAGAAAAGAGGAAGAAAAAGAAAAAAAGTTGAAAGGTGAAAGATAGATTAGAGAGAATAGAGAGAAGAAGAAGAAGAAGGAGAGAGAATTGAGAAGGATGGAGAAGAAAGAGGTAAAATATAAAGAAAAAGGAGATATTTCACTCGACAAAGAAAGAAAAGAAGAAGAAAAAAAAATAGCGATGAAATATAAGAAAGAATAGAAAGAAAAGAAGAAGAAGAGAGAATTGAGAAGAAAATGGTAAAACATGAAAAAAAGGACTTACTTTATTTGACAGAAAGAAAAGAAGAGGAAAAAGAAAAAAATTACGATGAAATATAAAT
>NC_059277.1:12398319-12403319 GCF_017591435.1 Portunus trituberculatus
AAATAATAACAGCCGTGAAATACCCCCATCAAACTTGTCCCAACCTAACCTAGCGGGACACCAAGATGAAATAGGAAGAAGAAGAAAGAACAGAGTCAAGTAAGGAGACGGAGAATAAAAAAAAACGCCTCGGAACAGAACACGGAAGCTTAGCAAAGTGAACACACGCACATTAACAACACCTAACACGACGCAAAGCCAAGAAGAATATTAACACAGAGAAGGAGAAAAAAATGGTCAAATGAGAAGGAAAGAGAATTAAAAGAGTCACGGAACAGAATACAGTTATTACACGCGTCACTTTAACAACACCTGACACGATGCAAAGCCAAGACACGATGCAAAGCCAAGAAAAATAGAAGAATATCAACACAGAGAAGAAGAAGAAGAAATAGTCAAAGGAGAAGAAGAGGATAAAAAGCACCTCGGAACAGAACACGGAAGCTTAGGGAAGTAAACACGCGTCACATCAAACTAACGTAACAGAAACATTATATCAGCCTAACCTAACATAAACAACATGGAAGAAGAAGAAGAAGAAGAAGAAGAGAAGAAAAGAAAAACAAAAACAAAAAGAAGACTAGAAATGATATGCCAGAAAGTGAAAATAACCTTGAAACAAACAGCACGACACCAAGGCTTAGTAAACACACACACACACACACACACACACACACACACACACACACACACACACACACACACAGAGTAACACATACCCACGAGACAACGAGGAATTAGATCACACGTCCATCACTCTTCGATTCCCTTGTGGCAGCCGGTGACGCGATTGGATCCTTTGTGCCCTTCCCTCACGCACCACGATAAGGCCACCAGCGTCACCACCGTCAGTAGAGATGGCGGTGGTGGTGGTGGCTGTGGTGGTGATGGTGGTGGTGGTAGCTCCTTCAGATCGCAGGTAGAATGTTCAACATGCGTACAGTACTTGGCAGTGTGTGTGTGTGTGTGTGTGTGTGTGTGTGTGTGTGTGTGTGTGTGTGTGATGGGCGGAAACGTCAGTCCCCCTCGCGGTTTTATCTCTCTTAGTGGCGCTCCTCGTGATATCCTTCGGTTTGTGTCACGTGCGGCTACAGAATTGCGTCACACGACCCTCGCAGACACACAGAGGCGCAGCACACAGGATCAGCGGGCCATAGATGCACACACACTACACTCACCCGATAGTTGAGTTCCCCGCGCACCTTACTCAACATGTGTTCCCCCTAGAGCTGTACAGGTGTCGCGCTGCCCTGCCAGGTGTTACGGCCGCATCTGTACTGAAAAGATTCGTGTTGGTGCCAAATTGTTTCAGGCCCGTATTGAGAGACGCTTTACTTTATTTCAACGGCCATAGAGATGACTAGCGGGATTTTCAAGAGTGTTTCTCTCGTTAATAATGTAAAAATCTTGTCACTCTGCCTGTAGAACCACAAAATCACCTTTAAAAACTCGTGTAAATGTAAACAAAGCCTTGAAATAGTGGAGGTGAAGCACAGAAGTGGGTGAGAATACGAATTTCATTTACACGAGGAAGTACCGCAGCGTCTGAGAGAAAGAGACACGACCACAGCAACACACAAACACACCAACACTGCACAGGAACACGTGGTGGGGCGTTTGGGGAGACGGGAGTGTTTTATGAGTGAATGGGGAGGAGAGGGGGGATAACCGTGGCGTACGATCAGATTGTCAAGTGTTTTGGTTTATTTTCCTCTGAAGGTGAATTAACTTTTTCTTTCTTTTCTGTATCACTTTAGCTGTTATGAGGGAGTGGGAGAGGAGGGTGGGGGGAGTAACAGTGGCGTAGGATCAGATTGTCAAGTATTTCGCTTTGCTTTCCTCTGCAGGTGAATTCATTAACTGTCTTTCTTCTCTTTCTTTTCTCTGTCACTTCAACGGAATTTTCCCCAGCAGAGGGTGAGGGAACGCGCCGCCACTCCACCTGGGCAGTTATTACAGGTGTTCATTAACCGCACTAACACGAAAACTGCAGCGTCAGAAGTCCCCATCAGGCGCTGCTCTCGTCACTCGCCACTCGCCACCATCACCATAACCCTCTCAGTACTGGGAGGCATTTTTACCATGACTTGTGTATGATTTGACGATTTTATTGACATTACGAAGGGTCTATGGAGGTCAGAAGATTAATGGGCAGTCTTCACTATTTTAATCCCCCACATAAGCTTCTGAAGGTGCATAAAATCACCAGATAGTTAGCAGAATGAATATGGAAACGCGTCATGGTACTGAATGGGTTAACGCTGCTTACTCACACTGCTCACTCCAAACCCTCAAGGAAGACTGGGATTTTTTTTTGCATGCCACGTCCCCTTCTCGTCTTCCTCTAAGTAATCTCCTTCTCCACCTCCTCCTCCTCCTCCTCCTCCTCCTCCTCCTCCTCATTCTTCTTTTTCTTTTTCTTCTTCTCGTTCTTCTTGTTCTTGTTCTTGCTCTTGTTCTTGTTCTTGTTCTTGTTCTTTTCTTCTTCTTCTTCTCATTCCTCGTCCTCCTCCTCCTCCTCCTCCTCCTCCTCCTCCTCCTCCTCCTCCTCTTCTCCTCCTCTTCTTCTTCTTCTTCTTCTTCTTCTTCTTCTTCTTCTTCTTCTTCTTCTTCTTCTTCTTCTTCTTCTTCTTCTTCTTCTTCTTCTTCTTCTTCTCCTCCTCCTCCTCCTCCTCCTCCTCCTCCTCCTCCTCCTCCTCCTCCTCCTCCTCTTCTTCTTCTTCTTCTTCTTCTTCTTCTTCTTCTTCTTCTTCTTCTTCTTCTTCTTCTTCCTCTTTCTCCTCCTCCTCCTCCTCCTCCTCTTCTGACGAGGTAAACCAGAAATTGCGTCATTCACCGTCTGTCTCTTGGCGTGAACCGTTCCGTGACACAGTAGCTACCTGACGTGTGTGTGTGTGTGTGTGTGTGTGTGTGTGTGTGTGTGTGTGTGTGTGTGTGTGTGTGTGTGTGTGTGTCCCCCAACCCCCCCAACCCCTCACCCTTCCCACTCGACTCCGACAAAACACAACCCCAGACTCTTTCACAGAATACATCCCCTCTCCCCTCTCCCTCCTCATTCCCTCCCTCAGATACGCTAAGTTTATGCTCCCCAACACGGTACGATTCCCTCCCCATATCCCTTCTCATCCCTGCCCTCCCACACACACACACACACACACACACACACACACACACACACACACACGTCTCCCTTACTCCCAAACCCCGCTCATATCACTCCCCGCCCATCCCTCGTCACCTCAGCTATTGAATCTCTACTCTAAAATGGCTCATGGGTTTCAGTTTGAATGGTGTCCCGGGGAATGCGTGGGTGTCAGATCTTGAGGCAAACCGTGAGCTGTCCTTGTTATAAGTGCGCTGGTCAACAGAAAACAAGTATTATTCACAGCAAATCAGTTACGTTATCAATTAATATGTTTGGAGTCCAGGAGCCATTTTAGAGTTGACAGACTATAGTAGTAGTAGTAGTAGTAGTAGTAGTAGTAGTGGTAGTAGTAGTAGTGGTAGTAGTAGTAGTAGTAGTGGTAGTAGTAGTAGTAGTAGTAGTAGTAGTAGTAGTAGTTGTAATAGTAGTAGTAGTAGTAGTAGTAGTAGTAGTAGTAGTAGTAGTAATAATAGTAGTAGTAATAATAATAGTAGTAGTAGTAATAGCAGCATACCTTCATTTACCAGCGTGAAGTGAAGAGGTGAGGAATGCAGGTTGGAGTGGATGGTAGAGAAACACAAGTCAATGCAGGGTTGATGTTTCCCCACCGCCCACTCCACACATTGGTCTGGGTATACACAAATGCAGATTACTTGACCCTTTACCTGCGTCATTTGAGTTTGCCAGGTGTGATTCGTTCTTGTGTAAAATTTCAAACGTCTTCCAATTTGTGGCGTCTTTCAGTGTTTTTTTTTCTCATTTTTTTTTCTCCTTGTGTATCATTTAGTGTTGTAAGTCCATTTTCTGACTCCTATACATGTTTTATTTCGATTTACCAGGTGTTGTTTGTAATATTGCAGAATTTCAAGTTTTTTTAATTTTTTATTTTATCTATGGCGTTTTTCTGATAATGTTTTTTTGGTCTCTCTCTCTCTCTCTCTCTCTCTCTCTCTCTCTCTCTCTCTCTCTCTCTCTCTCTCTCGTGTATTATTCGGTGTTTTTAAGTCCATCCTCTGACTCCTTACCTGTGTCATTTCAATTTCTCAGGAGTGCAAGATTTCAAGCCTCTTCTCATATGTGGCGTGTTTCTGATAAAGGTTCTGTTGGTCTCTCTCTCTCTCTCTCTCTCTCTCTCTCTCTCTCTCTCTCTCTCTCTCTCTCTCTCTCTCTTCTTCTTCTTCTTCTTTATCGTGTATAATTCCTTTTTTTAAGTCTATTCTCTGTCTAACGCAAGACTTGGGTGTGTTCAAACTTGCTAGGAATAATACCACGCCTTTACAATTATCATCAACTTTTTTTTTTCTTCCTCTTCTCTCTTCTTTCTGCAAGTTGACAGCATCTAGAGAGGTCGGTGAAGAGTCATAAGTTTGCATGTCTTGTGGATAGGTTAGGTTTTTGAGATGGGTTGGGTTAGGTTAGGTTAGGTTAGCATCGGTTTGGCAATTTGGTTAGGTTAGGTTTGGGTAAATTCACGTTAGCTTAGGTTAAATTTACTAAGGTTGGGTTGAATTAGCTAAGTTTAAATTAGCTTAGGGAAAATGCGTTGTTAGATGTTTGAGTCATTTATATTCAGCATAGCGTCCAGCGTGTAGGAGGAAAATTTTAACGGAAACCATTTTTTTCTTCATTATTATATTCCTAAACACACACACACACACACACACACACACACACACACACACACACACACACACACATGAATAAATAAATAAAAAGATCCAGGAAGCAAATCACAGTACCAGCGTTTACCAGTGAAAGAGATGCATGCTTACCTTACAACAGTCACGTAGTCAAGCCGTGTACACAACCTCGCCCACTTAGCGCCAGAACACACCACTGACGCCACACCCACAGT
>NC_059277.1:12408319-12410819 GCF_017591435.1 Portunus trituberculatus
AAACGCTAGTATTCTTAATCCCTTCAGTACTGGGACACATTTTTACCTTGAGATTTGTGTGCGATTAGACCATTTTATTGACATTACGAAGGGTCTTTGGAGGTCAGAAGATTAATGGCCAAAGTCTTCATTACTTTAATCCCCTACATGAGTCTCTGAAGCTGTATAAAATCACTAAATAGGAAGCAGAATGCATATGGTAACGCGTCATGGTACTGAAGGGGGTTAAATGCTTTGCTCTCACCATCACTACTTTACTTAGCCTTTAGTTGAAAATTTCATGTTTTTAAAGGTTATTTTTATGGTTCCGATGATGGACTGGCAAGATTTCTAGATTATTATAAGGAGAAACTGTCTTGAAAACCAGGCTATAAGTCGTCTCTGCGGCCTTAGAAAACTCAGTCGTCTGTGTGGCCTTGGAAAACTGTTGTGGTGAGAGAGCAAGGCGTTTCTGAATACGAGCGCATGTTTGAGTCAGGTCACCCTTGTACTGTGCTGCGAGGGTGACGGCGTGAGGGTGACGGCGCGGGGTGAGGTTGCAAGAGTCCACCCAAGCTGCGGAACACGGCAAAGAGTACTGGGGAGGTAATTCACACCTAGCGTTTCAGGTGTGATGGTTCCAGGACTGCTTGCCTCTACAGGTGACGCCAACACGCTGTAGAGAGAGAGAGAGAGAGAGAACTATTATCAATGTTTAGTTTATTGACAGAATCTTTGTAAATAAACGCACAAGAAAATGAAATAGTGAAAAGAACTTTACAATACAAAAAAATACAAAATAGACAGAGAGAGAGAGAGAGAGATTAAATTAAGGAAAATGGCCGCTGTGGACGGTGGCGGCAGCGGCAGGACAGTTGTTACCCACGTGCTTCCGCCACCGTGAACCAGAGTGAGTTATCGCGGAGTGGATTAAACAAGAAACAGCAGGATCTTCTCCCTGAGGTACTCCACACGTGTCCACCGGCCCTCCCTCCCCCTGACACCTCGCACGTCACTCAGCCAGCCAGCTGGCTGGGTCTCGGAGGAGCTGGCGACTTCTGGCTGTATGGTGTGAGGGACAAGACGACTGCTGCTACTGCTACTTCTACTGCTTCTACTACTACTACTACTACTACTACTACTACTACTACTACTACTACTACTACTTCTTCTTCTGCTACTACTGCTACTATTACTACTACTACTACTACTACTACTACTACTACTACTACTACTACTACTACTACTACTACTACTACTACTACTACTACTACTACTACTTATTATTATTATTATTATTATTATTATTATTATTGTTGTTGTTATTGTTATTATTATTATTATTATTATTATTATTATTATTATTATTATCATCATCATCATCATTATTGTTGTTATACTACTACTACTACTACTACTACTACTACTACTACTACTACTACTACTACTACTACTACTACCACTACAAGTTGAACCTTCCAAATCCGGTAACCTCGGGACCTGAGGTTTGCTGGATTAGGGAAAATTCCGAACAGGTGGCCCTTTAGTAAGCACCCACAAACATCCTGTAAGTGTTAGTCAGCCTGTGTTATAATTGCAACATTGTTTTCATATGAGACATGTTACCGGTAGCTGTCTGTACAAGTCAATATACACTCAGAAGGATATAGAAAAATAAAAGATGAAGAAAGATACAGATAAAAATAGAGAAAAGAAAAGAAAAGAAAAGAAACACGTACCGCCTCGTCACAGCAGCGTTCCCGCCAGCTTACATTATTCCCAGAAATTTGAATCATTCCCGCAAATTTTTTTTTTTTTTTTTTTTTTTACATTACAAGGGCACTGGCCAAGGGAAAACAAAGTGTTGGAAAAAAAAAAATCCCGCTGGTTGCCAGGCCCTGTTAAGAGGAAAAAACAAAAAAATCTAAAAGGAGGGTCCAGTTAACGTAAGAGGTGTCTTGACACTCCTCTTTTGAAAGAGTTTAAGTCATAGGCAGGTGGAAATACAGACACAGGTAGATAGTTCCAGAGTTTACCAAATCATTTTACAAAATGATGCCGGATTATTGCATATGCCGGATTACGGAATTCCTGATTTGGGATGTCAACCTGTATTACTACTACTACTACTACTACTAATAATAATAATAATAATAATAATAATAATAATAATAATAATAATGATGATAACAATAATAATAATTTTACTTCTAACTTTACTACCATTTTTACTACTACTACTACTACTACTACTACTACTACTGATTTTTTTTTTTTTTTATGTAAGAGGGAAAAACTGACCAAGGCCAACATAAAACGACAAAAAGGTGGAAGGGTGTAACCTATGAAGGGATCTTGTAAGTGGGAGGTTTCAAGACATTAGTTCCTTAATTTTGGTTAATTCTTTACTACTCTTTAAGGGAACCAGCATTTCAAGTGGGCCTTTTTTTGATATTTTGTTGCCCTTGACTGGTTTCCTCCTGCATGAAAAAAAGAAGGTAGAAGAAAAAGAAGAAGAGGA
>NC_059277.1:12415819-12420819 GCF_017591435.1 Portunus trituberculatus
GAGGGATTGAATGGTGAAGTGTGTGGATGGTTGACTGTGTGACTGGCTGACTGGTGAACTGACTAACTGAGAGATTGGATGGTTAGGTGTGTGAATGACTGTGTGACTGACTGACTGGTGAACTGACTGACTGAAGGATCGGATGGTTATTTGTGTGAATGACTGTGTGACTTACTGGCTGAAGGATTGAATGGTGAAGTGTGTGACTGACTGACACTGGTGAATTGACTAACTGAGCGATTGGATGGTTAGGTGTGTTAATGACTGTATGACTGGCAGACTGGTGAACTGACTGACTAAGGGATTGGATGGTTAGGTATGCGAATGACTGTGTGACTGGCTGACTGGTGAACTTTCTGACTGAGAGATTGGATGGTTAGGTGTGTGAATGACTGTGACTGACTGACTGAGATATTGGATAGTAATGTGCGCGGATGACTGACTTGGTGACTAAATGACTGACTGCTAGACTGACTTACTGATTGAATGGCAAGATGTCGAAGGGATTAACCTGGTGACTAAGTGACTGATTGATTAGCTGTAACTATTTTCATGCTAACTGCTCTTCTGATCTTGCTAACTGCATGCCTCCCCTCCTACTGCGGCCTCGCTGTACAAGGCTTTCTTCCTCCTTTCACCCGTATTCTGTCCAATCCCTAATGCAAGAGTTAACCAGTACTCTCAATCATTCATAACTTTCACTGGTAAACTCTGGAACTCCCTGCCTGCTTCTGTATTTCGATCTTCCTATGACTTGACTTAAAGAGAGAGACTTCAAGATATTTAGCCCTTTCTTTTGGCTAACTCTCTCGGATCTGCACGGGGACTGGCAACTTAGTGGGTCTTTTGTTTTTCTTTTGTTGTCCTTGGCCAGCTTTCCCATCCTACACGATAAAAAGAAAATAAATGGACTTGAATGAATTAACCAGAGCCGTGACGCAGTATGGACAATGGAGTGAGCAGCGAAGGTAATACACACATTTCAGGTTCACCCATACTGAAGTAAAGTATTGCTAGTCCAACCTGAGATTTAGCACCTTCACTACGGAGGCCTACCTGTGCCAACCTAACCTAACCTAACCTAACATTACCTTACCTTTCCTTTCCTTACTCTTACTAGAAGGAATGCGCTGCGGAAGTGTGAGGTGATACGGTACGGAATGTTGTGAGTTACGTATCACAAATCGAGACGTGACGGAGGAAGATAAGCACAGGTTCTAATCCCTTTGTATCACACTCAAGGGGGGGGGCGGGTGGAGGGATGGGGGATTTACAAGAGATTTAAGACTGATAAGAGGAGAAAGTTACTGGAGTTTAGGGTCATACACACACACACACACACACACACACACACACACAAGTTTACAGGATATGCGTAGAAAGCGAAGGGAAGTTATATAAGAAAGAAAGGAAACGATGTGAAAATAAGGAGACAAAACAGGAGGAGGAGGAGGAGCAACTAGGAGCAATAACCGAAATGAAGTCGTATAATAGTAGTAGCTGTAATAGAAGTAGTAGTAGTAGTAGTAGTGGTAGTAGTTGTTGTAGCAGTAGTGGTAGTACTAATAGAAGTAATAATAGTTGTAGTAGTAGTAGTTGTAGTAGTAGCAGTAGTGGTAGTAGTAATAGAAGTAATGATAGTTGTAGTAGTAGTAGTAGTAATAATAGTAGTAATAGTAGCAGTAGCAGTTGTTGTAATAGTAGTAGTAGTAGTAGTAGCAGCAGTTGTAGCAGGAGTAGTAGTAGTAGTAGCAATATCAGTAGTAGTAGTAGTAGCAGCAGCAGTAATATAAACGATAAAATCAACATCAACAATAAACACACACACACACACACACACACACACACACACACACACACACACACACACACACACACACACCAGTAATTTTCACCACCAGCCTTGCCACTCAATCAACAATTACATCTGTTATCACCACCAATCCATTACTCGCTCTTCTCTAATAACCGTGATTAGAAAGAAGAGGAGGAATTAAAACAAGCATTATTATATTAACGTAGGAAGGAAACTTGTAATGAAGACGAAGAGGATAAGAAAGATAATGAAGGAAAAGGAACTTGTAATTTGAAGGTTTTATAAAGTAGATACATAATAAAGGAGTTTTGAGCTGAATAGAAGGAAGATTTGGTTGAGAGAGAGAGAGAGAGAGAGAGAGAGAGAGTCATCACCGGAACGATCATCACCGGAACAACATCCGCTTCTCTCTCTCTCTCTCTCTCTCTCTCTCTCTCTCTGTTACGCATCTCAAGTTTTTATGCACAATCTCTCTCTCTCTCTCTCTCTCTCTCTCTCTCTCTCTCTCTCTCTCTCTCTCTCTCTCTCTCTCTCTCTCTCTCTCTCTCTCTCTCTCTGCTTGCGCTTCCCTTGTAGTTAAATTGTTTTCACCTCACCGCCAGCCCAGCCCTTCTTGACTTCCTTCCTTCCTTCATCAACTTCTTTCGTTTCTTTCCTCATGTCATCCATTTGTTCCTTCTGTCACTACTACTACTACTACTACTACTATTACTACCACCACCACTATTACTACTACTACTACTACTAACTACTACGTCAAACCTAATCGTGGGTGACAGCTTGGTGACACAATAAGGAGATCAGACACACGTTAGCCTATGCTGTTATGTCACATGAACATTACATAGTCACCTGTACGCCTGGCTGTGTGTCCGTCCGTCTATCCGTCTGTCTGTCTGTCACTGTGATCCCTGTTACCTGTTCTTTTCACGAGAGTTGCGCAATACGTGACTGTATCATAATCGCCTCCTCTAATACACTTCTTGACAGTTTTCTAATAAGGGCGTTCATTTGTCATTATTAACACTCTCTCTCTCTCTCTCTCTCTCTCTCTCTCTCTCTCTCTCTCTCTCTCTCTCTCTCTCTCTCTCTCTCTCTCTCTCTCTCTCTTGTTTCATCGTTTTTTCTCTTCTTTTTTTTTTTTTCTTTCATTTGTGTGAGGAGGAGGAGGAGGAGGAGGAGGAGAGGAACAATGGAGAGTAATGACACTTGAGAGTGGAAACACGTGTTGTTGTTGTTTTGGTGTTTTGAGTGGTGGAAGGTGAGCAATGGGAACAGTCATTGCTTGTGTGTGTGTGTGTGTGTGTGTGTGTGTGTGTGTGTGTGTGTGTTCGTTGAGCCGTGACTTGTACTGAAGCTGTCCCAATAAGAGGCGTCGCAGGGGTACATTTAGCGCGGAGGAAAGTTGTTCATCTTTTGGACTTGATAGAGCAGAACTGAAGCTAATAGTTACAGTGTAGGGATGTGTACTGCAGGACACCAGCCTTCATTGGACCTGCTCCCTCAAACGTGCTTTGCCCTGTAACACACTCACATTAAAAATTAACAAGTGCATGAAGATCAGAAAAATGTGAATTGGATAGCAGCGCTGTGCACGCTGTGTGCCGCTCTTGCAGCGGCCACAGGCACAGCGTCAGGACACCGGCACACTGTACAGTGTGCCGGTGATTGTCAGGAGGCGCTGGCTCTGTCCAGCAGCCTCCTGGAGGACAGGCGGGTCCTCGAGCACGAGGTCGCCCGCCTGACGGAAGCACTGGAGGACGCCCAGCAGGGCAACCTCAGGCTGAGTGCCAAACACTCAGACGTCCTGGGGGAGCACCTGCAGGTCCTGGGCGACCTCCAGATGCTGCGCGAGGAGCGCGCCGCTCTCCAGCAGGAGCGCGCGCTCCTGCGCCAGGAGCAGTTGACTCTGCACCACCAGCACGAGGACCTGCGACAAGAGCACGCGGCCCTGCTTGACAAGCATGCGGCCCTGCTCGAGGAGCATGAGTCCCTGCAGGGGGTGCATGAGACCCTGCGAACCGTCCATGCTGGTCTTGTAAAGGACCAGCGTGACCTTGAGGCCGCCCAAGGCGGCCTCAAGAAGAGCTACCGGAGCGTGCGGCGCGAGCTGCACAGTCTCCGGCAGCAACACGACAGCCTGAGGCAGGACCACCTCCGGCTGCAGGCTATCAAGGAAAGCCTGCTAGATGACGTGGACGAGATGGCCGGCCTGAACCACCAGATGGTCGAGGCCGTCTCCGTCATCAGAGACGATTGGAAGAAAACAGAAGAGGCCAGAAAACACCTTATGGAGTCTCTTCTGTTGAAGACTGCTATGGATAAAGAAGGGCCCTGACAGAGGCCGAAGAGAAGTATGGAAGGCTGATGGAAGAAAAGAATGCACTGGAAGAAGAACTGATTGAGGCTAAGAAGAATTACAGACAGGCAGTGCAAGACGACGAGACTCACGAAGAGAGAGAAGCGTCCCAGGACCAAGAAGGCGGCTTCCATCAGCCGCAAAACATGGTCCCTGGAGACGCAGCCATGGAGTCTCAGGAAAGTAGCCAGCAAGCTGTTGAACACGCAGAAAGGCTTGCTAATGCTGTGAATGAGCAGTTGCTGGAACGTGCACGGTTATTGCTAGAAGTGGAGGAAAATAACACCAAGGCACAGGGACCTGAGAGAAACATCGTAGCATTGAAGCCTCGGGAAAGTAGCCAGCAAGCCTCTGAACACGCAGGAAGGCTTGCTAATGCCGTGAATGAACAGTTGCTGGAACGTGCACGGTTATCGCTGGAATTGGAGGAGAACAACACCAAGGCACGTAAAAGGAAACGTAAGAGAAACATCGTAGCATTGAAGCCTCGGGAAAGTAGCCAGCAAGCCTCTGAACACGCAGAAAGGCTTGCTAATGCCGTGAATGAACAGTTGATGGAACGTGCACGGTTATTGCTGGAATTGGATGAGAACAACACCAGAGAAGGACAGGAAAAACAGAAAAAGAAACACAAAAGAAAGATCAGGGAAAGGAATGAGTTATAAATCGCCTGAGAGGCAAAAAAAATACCTTTGTTTTGTTTGTTAGGACATGGAGGTCAAGATTTATTTGTAAGGACGTGGAGGTCAAGATTTATTTGTAAGGACATGGAGGTCAAGATTTATTTGTAAGGACATGGAGGTCAAGATTTATTTGTAAGGACAT
>NC_059277.1:12423319-12425819 GCF_017591435.1 Portunus trituberculatus
TCGACCTCAAAGTGACCAGAAGACCATCGGGGCCAGACTGCACTGCTACTGGGATCTTGTTACTCTTTATTTACCAAGTCACGCTCCCTTGTCCCATGACGCCGCACACAGAGAGAGACACAAGAGGAACCATTGTGCTTGAAATAGATGCAGAGCTGGTGCGTGTGTACTACAGAGAGAGAGAGAGAGAGAGAGAGAGAGAGAGAGAGAGAGAGAGAGAGAGAGAGAGGGATATGAGTCAATGATTTATGATGACGTAATACACACTTTCAAGATGTGTGTGTGTGTTTGTGTGTTTAAACCATCAGTAGTTTTAGTGTAGTAGTAGCAGTAGTAGTAGTAGTAGTAGTAGTAGTAGTAGTAGTTATAGTAGTAGTAGTGAAGCAGTAGTGGTAGTTGTAGTAGTGATAGTAGCAGCAGTGGTAGTTGTTGTTACTGTTGTAATAGACGAAGAATAACAAGAACAAGGAGGAGACATATAAGTAACTGTAGTAGTAGTAGTGGTAGTGGCAATAGTGATAAGCGTAGTAATACTGATGAAAGTTGCAGTAAACCTAATAGTAAGTAGTAGTTATGTAGTAGCGGAAACAGCACAACATAAGTAGCGGTGTAGCTAGAAAACTTGACTTATCTTGGGGGAGATCGGAAAACCCGTTGTCCGGCACATCTCGGAGCACCGGAGCACGTCAGCTTGGGAACGCCACTTTAGTATTCTCAAACCACGACAGTCTTCTTGGATATTATCATGAAACACTTCTGCCTGCATTTCCACTAATTTCACAAGGCTCTGGTTGAAGTCACACGGGTTTCTTAATGATATGCTTTGATTATATTTATTTGACATTGTTTTTTTGTGGTTGTAGTGACATGTTAACGAGATTTTTTTATATGATTCTGTTTCTGCTATCATGAAACACACTTGTCTTCACCTCCACCACTTCCACAAGGCTCTGATTAAAGTCTCGTGGGTTTTTAATGATGTGTTTTAGTTTTATTTGTTAATTTCTTGTGGTTGTAGTGACAAATTAACGAGAGGTTTTTATTATTATTATTCTATTATGAAACACTACCTACATCTTCATTACTTCCACAAGGCTCTGGTTGAGGTCACAGTTTGATAATGTTTTAATTTCATTTATTTAATATTGTTTTTTGTATATGTAGTGACATATTAACTATTTTTTTAGGTTCTATTGTGAAACACTCCTGCCTACTCCTACACTACTTCCACAAGGCTCTGGTTAAAGCCACATGGATTTTTAATGATGTCCTGTAGTCTTGTTTATTATTTTCTTGTGGTTGTAGTGTCATATTTACGAGATTTTTATATGATCAGCAGGACAGCACTTCCACGCGGCTAATCATCCATGTGGCCTTGGAAAATAGTCGTGGTGAGTGTTTCAGAAAGTCTTTTTTAATAATTTTCACGGATTTCTGTTTTTTTTTTATTTTTATGATCGTAATTTGATAAGATTTTTAGATTACCAACTCTTGAGAACCCGCCCAATCATCTCCGTCATAGTGAGAGGACACAGCGTTTTGAATAATGATCTTTCTTATAACACGTTGCATTTTTCTTATTTTTTATGTAAGAGGGGAAAACTGACCATGGGCAACAAAGAAAAGTCCATTGAGCTGCTAGTCCCTGAACAGTGTCAAGAGAGGTAGCTAATTGAATGGGATGTCTTGAAACCTCCCTCTTAAATGAGTTCAGGTCATTGGAAGATGGAAATACAGAAAAGCACGTTTGATTTATTTCTCTGCTTGTTCATTGTAATGTATGATTGTATTGATTATTAATAGGATTTTCACGTTAATAGGGAGAAAGAATTGAGAACCAGTAAATTATCTCCGTGGCCTTAGGAAGTGGTCGTGGCGAGAGAACAGAAACTACTACTACTACTACTACTACTACTACTACTACTACTACTACTACTACTACTACTACTACTACCACCACTAAATAGAATGCTTATTACGAGACACAGTAGGAAACTTTTATAGTCACTAGGAAAACTTCTAGACTAGTTCTCCGTACGTTGCATTCCATGGTAGTGGTTTCAGAACTGGAAGTGAATCTCTCTCTCTCTCTCTCTCTCTCTCTCTCTCTCTCTCTCTCTCTCTCTCTCTCTCTCTCTGACGGAAAACAAGGGTGAGGGATCATTTGACATCTATAAAACTTAATTTGGACCATGTAGAGTTGTGAAGTGAAGCTAATTTAATATCAGTATGCATTCAAATCTGCTAGACGGCATTAGAAACCAGGAAACGTGTATCTGAATCTCTCTCTCTCTCTCTCTCTCTCTCTCTCTCTCTCTCTCTCTCTCTCTGGTGACATTGTAGATAAAGAGTGTGTCGCGTCCAGTTGAGTAAATGTATTAATCGAAGGAGGAAGTCGGACGGGACTGAAATAAAATCATCTCTTTTCCTCCTCCTCCTCCTCCTCCTCCTCCTCCTCTTGCTTATATTTTCCTCCTCCTTGCTCCTCTTTTCCTACTGT
>NC_059277.1:12428319-12483319 GCF_017591435.1 Portunus trituberculatus
GACAGCGTGGCCAGGCGGTACACAAGGCCCAGACCAGTCAACACGGCCACGATGATGTACCTGCACGAGATGGGAGTTATGTAGGTCAGGTGTTGGTGAGGTGAAGTGAGGTTAAAGTTGGATTAGGTTAGGTTGGGTTGGGATGGGTTAGGTTAGGTTAGGTTAGGTTAGAGTTAGGTTGGGTTGGGTTGGGTTTATATTCCGTTTGGTCAGGTTAGTTTGGATCTGTTTAGGTTAGGTTAAGTTTGGTCAAATCACCACACACACACACACACACACACACACACACACACACACACACACACACACACACACACACACACACACACACACACACACACACACACACACACACACACTCACCAGAACCAGAGGAAGATGAATATTTTCTCGTTGAGCACGTTGAGCGGCATGACACACATAGTGGTTTCCTTCTCGAAGCTGCCCGACCTACCCATCTGGTAGAAGATGCAGTTAGTCACCTTGGGGAACACGCGGTCCATGGGGTCGTGCCGCGTCCCGATGTCCTGACCCGTGAAATTCAACACGTCTGTCCCGTATTTCCTGAACTCAAAGCCAAGGAACCTGCAGGAGACAATAGGAGAAATTCTACTTCAGGACAAGGTCTTTTCTTCTACTTCCTCAACTAAGTGATGAGACTTGCTTTAAACATTTCACGCTAACAAGACACCTTTACAATTCAGCACTATTCCTTTTTACTTTTCCCTTAGAGACTGACACCTAAGTGGAGATTCTTTGCATGTGTTTATACCCCTTGGCCGGTGCCCTAGATAATCTGAGCCAGCCATCACATATATATAATGAGTAAACAAAAGCAATATGAGTGCTGTGTAATGAGAGAGAGAAAGAGAAATCAGAAGAGCTAGAAACTGAGGAGGGACACGCGAGGGAATGCTCTTCCTATGACAACACTACCGGCCAACAACTCAACGCAACTCAACTCAACAAAGCTTCCTTACAAGTCAGTGAAGAATATTTGTAGAATGACGTTGACAAAGTTGAGGATCTCGCAGACGATGTACTTGATGGCGTAGGCTTTGTGTTGGTGCAGGTTGATGTTGAAGTAGTCAACCATCAAATCCAGGCGTTTCTTTTTCACGTCTTCGTCCACGATAGGCGTGTTCAGCTCCGACACCAGCATCTTCACCTTGCCGCCCTCCCATATCTTCCAGATGTAGCGAGGCACGTAGAACAGGAGTGCCTGCAGGAGGTGACGCAGCGGTGAGACACACACACACACACACACACACACACACACACACACACACACACACACACACACACACACACACACACACACACACACACACACACACACACACACACTGGAGGGACAGATTTTATATATTTTTTTTCCTTGGGTCGTGTTGTGCAAATATTCAGTGTGGTAGATGACAATTGCAAGAAAGAAATGCGTATTATAAGTGTGTTCCTAACTACAGTCCAAGTGGAGGGATGTGGTGTGTCTCGTGGCCTTTGTCTTGCTCCAGTGTCTGCCTGTGAAACTATCAACCAAATGTCATGATTACCCACTTTACTATTTACCATTTCCGGACCATCTGCTTTTCATTTATCTATATTTTTTTCCTTCTCTCTCTTCCTTTCTTTATTATTTATTCATTATTTTTTCTTGGTGGAGTTAATGTTAATTCGAGGCGTGCTCAAAGATCAGTCACAGTGAATTTTGGACTCTTTCTCCTGAGAGAACATCAGGTTAAGGTACGTTACGTTACATTAGGTCAGGTGGTGCGGAAAGTATAGGCAAGCAGCACACGACTGGTGAGGTCAAGTTATGTTAGGTTAGGTTAGGTTAGATGATATGGATAGTAAATGAGCGACAGACCAGCGTGAATGAGTGAGTGAGTGAGTGAGTGTGGGTGGTTCGGTTGTTTTAGGTTATATACAAATCCGACACTGTAATCCCTAAGGTGTATTTAAGAAGGTTTAACTCACCTGGAAGAAGACGAAGAGAGTCACCCACTGGTAGTATTTGTGGTAATCTCTATCCCCTTGGTTTGATTTCCCGACGCCTTCGTGAGCGAAATCCTTGCCGATTTTACCGTCTAACAGGGATGGCACCGTGTACACGTCGGTGATCCAGCAGTAGGTGTCCAGGACGTCTGAGGCCACACTTCCCACCTCCAGGCAGTCTATGGGGTCGCTGAAGTAATGTTTCTGTGTGAGTAAGAGACTGCTGGCGATGAGCACAAAGGTGGTGGCCTTGTAGTGCAACTTGAAGCTGTTGTTGTCGATGGAGATTCCGTCCGTCTTCAGCAGCAAATGCTTGATTCCTGAGAAGACGTCCGACATGGTGGCGGTGGTTGTGGGACTCCTTGGTGGCGAGTTAGTGCTGCGGTCCTTCGAGTTATGAGTGGTGCTACTACTCTGAGGTACAAACGCTCACTCCAGACTGGTGTACTAGCCACGTATCATCAGAACATACACACACAGGAAACGCATCCTCTTTTCAGTTTTCACTTATTAATAAAACCACGATTGATGATTGATTTCGTCCCCGTGGCTGTGGCGGATAAATCCTGCCACAGTACACGGATGACAACCCCACATGCACCTCCAGGTCAGTGGCTCGCAAAATACCGCCTCGCCCTTGTCGCTAATACTAGAACTTTACCCGCGTCTTGGCAGCTCACCCCAAGACAGTGAAACCCAAGATGTGACGTAATAACACTTAGAAAAATTGTTAAAACAGAACCAAGAATTGTCACTTCACGCCCCACCCCTTTCCGTCTTGTCCCCATTAGGTTTTTTTACTACTCTTACTTCGTCACTTTCTGCTGCCGCCCCCTAGAAACAGATGGATGAATCCAGTAGACGCAGAGTTTGATGGTTGTATGAAAAGAAATGTACATGGTAGGCAGACAGACAGATCAATAGCGTAGACATATAGATGGTTGTGTGAAAGAATATAAAGATGGCTATAAAACTATCACTAGAACCATAGAGACATGAAACAAAACCCTTGTAACTCTCATTAACTTCCACTACATCGCATTGAAGTACCCATAGAGTCACGAACCCCCCTTGAACCTCCAACAAACTTTCATTACAACCTACTGCACTAACTCAAGATCACCAAAACCACCTAGCTCAGAACTTCCATTTTATAAAGCCTAGAATCATAAAAACACACTTGAGAACCTCCAGTGACTCCCATGACAACCTGTTCAAGAGTAACCCTGGTGTAAGGCTGAAGACTGTCTGAAAACGATGCTAAATAACACGTTTTACTCCTACAACCTTGACGCGTGGGAGGGACGTGATGTGAGCAGCCACCCAGATCGTAAGATGCTGGCCAAGAAGAGCTGAATCCGTGACGAAGATCCAGAAAATATGCAGCACTTAATCCACCGTTCAGCCTGCCACACGGGCGCCCCAAAGACACCAACGCCAGGACTACAGCAGAAGGTTAATGACATGCCTCTTGTTCTCAATAAACGACACAGAAATGAAAAGAAACAAGAATACACTATGAAATGTTTGTTTTGATGCAAGAACATTGACCAAGGAGACAAAGAAATGTACACCCAGAGAATCCCACTGAGGTGCCAATTCACAGACCAAAATAAATAAAAGGAAAGAAAACAAGATGGCTCACAAAAAGAAATAATCAAAACTGAAAAGAGTCTTGAGATCTCCATTTTGAAAGAATTTAACCCCTTCAACACTGGGACACATTTTTACCTTGAGATTTGTGTACGATTGGACCATTTTATTGACATTAGAAAGAGTCTATGGAGGTCAGAACATTAATAGCTAGAGTCTTCACCATTTTAATCCCCCACATGAGTTTCTGAAACTGTATAAAATCACCAGATAGTAACTAGAATGAACATAGAAACGCGCCATGGTACTGAAGGGATTAAGTCACAGGATGGGGAAAGATAGAAGCGAGTAGGGAATTCCAGAGCCTCCCGGAGAAAGAAAGGAAAGGCTGACGTTACTGCTTCACTTTACTCACTGGGAGAGGAACGACAGCACGGACGAGGAGGAAGGAAGAGAACGGGAAGAACAAGGAGGAGGAGGATGACGACGATGACGAGAAGTGTTGTTGGTGGTGGTGGTGGTGGTGGTGGTGGTGTATATTACTTTTTTATTTTTATTTTACTCATTATACGAATACGCTATATTTATTTGTTTGTTTTCCTGAATGCTCATAACCAGTCAGAGGAAAATTTTTAACGATAGTGTCCACAAACCAACACACACACACACACACACACACACACACACACACACACACACACACACACACACACACACACACACACACACACACTCTCTCTCTCTCTCTCTCTCTCTCTCTCTCTCTCTCTCTCTCTCTCTCTCTCTCTCTCTCTCTCTCTCTCTCTCTCTCTCTCTCTGCACAGGTGTGAGGGAAGCGTATTTACTCACCTGCCGTTAACGATGGGGTCTTATCTGGTCCATTCAGCGAAGGTCGACCTTGAGAATGTACAGTTTGCAAGTAAATACACGAATAATGGAGGGAGGAATGAATGAATGTTAATTATTATCTTCCTAGCGCCAAGTTTCCACCAGAATCGTAGCAGTCAGTTGGTCGCTTCAGTTAGTCAGTCAATCAGTCAGTCGGTCGGTTATCATACAAGAGTATTTTTTTTTTTTTCCTTTCTTTATCTATTTCTAACTTTTGCGTTGTTCCGTTGTGCGTTTCCGTCCGCATTGTCACGTCAAGGGAAATTCCATTGTCTGCAATATAAAACTATGCTAATGTGTAAAGAGAGTTATGGTAAAAGCAATTAAGTGAGTTTTAACATAAGGAGAATATAAAAACCCACTTAGTTTGAAGTTTCTCATGTCACTTTCCATAATTATAAGTTATGAGTATATGACGGCCAGCAAACAGTGAGTGAGTGAGTGAGTGAGTGGGTGCGTGAGATAGTGAGTGAGTGAGTGAGTGAGTGAGTGAGAGAGAGAGAGAGAGAGAGAGAGAGAGAGAGAGAGAGAGAGAGAGAGAGAGAGAGAGAGAGAGAGAGAGAGAGAGAGAGAGAGAGAGAGTGGTGTGCCTCGCTAGATGAGTACACTGCTGGAAAATCTTAGTGTCTGTACTTCTGCACATTGAATACCATGATTTTTTTATGTAAGAGGGGAAAGCTAGCCCAGGGCAACATAAAACGAAAAAAAAAGGCCCACTAAGTTGTCAGTCCCCTTGCAGGTAAATATCTTCTCTTCCTAGTCTTGTCTATCATTCACTCACAACTCACAACTCACAACCTATAGCTTACAACTCCTCGTCTATGCATCTGAGGAGCCGTGGTTGTTTACTGTCGTGTGTGTGTGTGTGTGTGTGTGTGTGTGTGTGTGTGTGTGTGTGTGTGTGTGTGTGTGTGTGACGGCGCGTTCTAGAAACTGTCGATTTGCAGAAAGTTGAAGGAAAAAGTTGACTGAAAATATGCCAGTGTGACCACCAAACAGCCAGTCAGTCAGTCAGTCAGCCAGCTTCCCAGTCAGTCAACCAGCCCCTCAGTCAGTCAGTCAACCTTCCTTCCAGTCAGTCAGGCAAGCAGAGAGACAGTCAGTCAGTCAATCAATCAGTAAGTCAGTCAGCCATCCTTCCAGTCAGTTAGTCAGTCAACCAACCCCACAATCAGTCAGTCACTCAGTCAGTCAATAAATCAAAATAGCAGCAGGAAGAAAAGTCGTCCCTATTTTATTGTCCTTGTATCTCTCCTCGAGTTCCTTGTTCGTTCATCTTTCACTTGTCCAAAAATAGCTGGTTATCTTTTTTACAATTTTGCATGGTCCTTCCGGAGGCTTCATTTGTGTGTGTGTTGGGGGAGAATGAGGACGTGGTGCGTGTATGTTTACGTTTCTCCAGGGTATGAACTGAGTCACTTGTCCAGAATTAGCTGTTATCTTTTAATAGTTTTGCACTGCCCTTCCGGAGTCTTTCATGTGTTTGTGTGTAGTGGTAGGGGGCGTGGTGCGTTTATGTATATCTCTTTGCTCAGGGTATAAACTACGAAGAAAGAAGTTTACAAGTTGTTTTAGTAATGTCGCTTCTATAACAAGGCCATATTGCGCTGCATAGAGTACAAAGTAGATCACAATGAATGCCTTCTACTCAAAAGTCAATGCTTTCTTGTGTTTTCGTACCTTTTGTGACATTCCTGCGGTGTTGTGAAACGCTGTGTACTCTCACCACGACTGTTTCCAAGTGAATGGATTCTCAAGACTGTTCTAATGAGAGGGAATGCTCATTTTATCACAGAACTTACGAAATACTCTAAAAAAAATAAATTCGTGTTATTTCAGCTGCAGCCTTTTGAAAGTAGTCTAGGTGTGGGGCTGACGTGTTTCAAGCAGAAGTAGTAAGTCCAGTTTTGGCGCGAACGACTCCCTCCATTATTGACATCAGCTAAGAGGGTTCCAGTTAAGATTTATTGATCCTCGCCTGGCCATCACAGGAAACCAGATGTCCCATACCTCCCATACATCTGTTGTTTTCTCCCCTGCATCGATTCCTGCCCTTGTGTCCGCTTCTCGAGGGGCTAAAGTTTGTGTTGGTATCTTCTACTATTTTCGATTAATTTATTCACAAAAACACCTTTTAGCATACCCAAACACACTAAAAAATGCCTTCTAAGACATCCACACATAAAAACACCCTCTAACACACCCAAATACACACAAAAATACCTTCTAGCACACCCAAAACACTCAAGATAGTCCTCACACACTTCAAGTATGGTTCTTTCACTTTGTTTTCTGGAATAATGTGTTTTTCTTTCTTTTTCTTGGTTTCTTTTCTCTATTTTTATTTTTATTTGTCTATCATCATCATCATCTTTTCTTCTTCTTGTCTTCTTAACACGGCACTAATCCAATATTTGTACATACAGCCGTGTCGCTCCCTCTCTGTCCGTGCTTTACGTTCTATTCCATCTACAAGTACTTACAAAGGCTGCCTATCAGTGCCGCGTCAGTTCAGTGTTAGTGTAATCCGTGACGCTTCAGTGACGTCTATTGTCTCACACCCGTTCGGTCTGAGATCAGTTATTTTTAAGATGGCAAAATTTTCAGGCGTTGAATTGACAATGATTGCTGTATTTTTTGATGAAGAAGAACAGGCTGAAAATAAGTTCCACTCCTACCGCTCATATAGGCAGGGTGAAATCAAAAGTTTTTAGTCTTACCAACTTCTCTCCTTTATCTGATTGTTTCAGTCTCTTTCACATCTAAATTGTCATCATCTACATCTATTTTCCTTTCATTTACTCTTGATCTTGCTAAATGGATCTCTCCCCCCATCCTTATGCGGCCACAAAGTGCAAGACTTTCTTCTTACCCTCACCATTACCCTGTCCAGTTCTCTAATGCCGGAGTTCATCAGTATTCCCAGTCATTCATCCCTTTTTCTGGTACACTCTGGAACTCCCTGCCTGCTTCTGTATTTCCACCTTCCTATGATGTGAACTCTATCAAGGAAAGTTTCAAGACACTTATACTCTTGCTTTGGTGGACGCTTTTGTCTTTGTATTGGGCCGGCACAGTAGTGGGAGCTTTCATTGCTATTATTGTTGTTGTTGTTGCCTGCGCTCTTCCTACACGATTAAGAAGAAATTATGCATTCTTAAGTACAAATGCGCACCACTCGGCTGGCATCCGTGAGAGAGAGAGAGAGAGAAACTTTAAAAACAGTTAGCGACAATACTCATTTTCGGAGAACGGAGATGCAACCTGATACTATGACGGAGCGTGGGTGGAAACACGAGTGACACTGAAGGACAGCCAGACACGTCACCGATGCGTCACTGGTCTATGAACAGATTCAGATTTCAGATTCAGATATTATATTATCCACAGATGTGGTTATTACTCAAATTGCAATAAATATTCAGTAATTACAGTAGAATGAAAAACACATGATTAAACAATACATTCATATACATAAAATGAGGTATGATAAGAATACGAGTATAAGGTGTAACAGACATAAAAAGGTAACATTTCTTTAAAAATGACAGTATAATCCTATCTTAAACTTAAACATTACTTGTTAGGAGAATGTGTCTCAAATCATAGCCTCCTCTTTTCATATGGGGTGGATTTAAGATAAGAGAGGCGGGTTGGCTGGCTGGTCTGGCGGACTGTGTTGGATGTGATTGTGTAAGCCAAGGTTATGACCCACAGTGGCTATCATGATCTGATTATTGAGGGTACACTGCGTCACCCCTAGCTGCCCCTGTCCCCCCGCCCCCTCTCTCTCTCTCTCGTCTTTGGTTTCATCCCGTTGTTTCGTCATTCCCTTATCCTCATGTGCTGTTTTCTTGGTATTCTTTATTTTCTTATTTTCGTGATATTATCCAGCTTCGTCTTGCCATGTTAATGCAGTGTGTGTGTGTGTGTGTGTGTGTGTGTAATTCACCTCGGTTGTCTGCTGGTCACCCAGCCAGTCTTCCCCATTACGGAGCGAGCTCAGAGCTCATAGACCGATCTTCGGGTAGAACTGAGACAGCACACTCCACACACCGGGAAAGCGAGGCCACAACCCCTCGAGTTACATCCCGTACCTATTTACTGCTAGCTGAACAGGGGCCACACATTAAGAGGCTTGCCCATCTGCCTCGCCCGGGACTCGCGTGTGTGTTTGTTTGTTTGTTTACGCGCGCAATATGCTCTTTGTTGTCTAGTGTGTGTGCGTCCGGTTGTCTCCTTTCCTGTGCCTTTTTTTTTTTTTTTTTTTTTGTGCGCGCTTTACAGGCTGCTCTCTCTCTCTCTCTCTATTTCATTTTTCTTCGAAGCTGCTACTAATCGGACAATATTGTAATTCTGCTCCCGTTTTGCTGGTTACTTTGATATTTACATGCAAACTTATTCCCATGTAGTGTTTGATGGTCTATTTTCATCCCCTTCATGTATACAAACCTTGATTTCTCTTTCACATGGCTGCTCTTCAGTATTTTATTAATTATTCATTGCTTCCTCCCACCCTGGTTAATGTTCTTACCACGTGTTCAAGCCTCCCTCCTTTCCTCCACGGCACTTCATGGCGTAGTACTTGGGATGAGTGAGACACGGAACTGACAATATACATTTTTATTACTCATTCATACACGTGTTCACAGCTGCAGCACCTTCCTTCCCTCCTTGGCTTGGCGTTCGTAGGCACCGACGCTTATCAACATCAACTAACTGCCTTAACTGACAAACACTCATTACATAAATGACACGTACAGTAACAATCTAAACAAAAAAAGGGACATAATTTACATGCATCCTGTGAGTAATTTCTTCTCTTAGTCCAAGCAATGTCGTACAGAAATACTTCCTTACACAAAACTTACAAGCTGCTCTTACCAAAATAAGTAGAAAATACCTCCAGCTTCTAACGTTAAGTCAATCAAAGGTTCAGTCACATCATTACAAGTAGCGGATGACTTAACTAGCCTCGTGCCATACCTCGCAGTGCTCCTCGGTTCGTGGCGGCAGTAACACCCGAAGAAACGCTACAGATAATGCTTCCGCCCACACGAACTCCCCAGCAGGGTACGACAGAGGCTAAACTAGTGGAAATGCATTGTTTATACATGCTGGAAGACTGGTAAAAATGGATCATGAACACACCTAAGCTATAACAGATGGAAAACATAAAATAAATTGAAGATAGATAAAAGTTTTGAGCACAAGACTCACTGACGTCCAGCAGTTGTTACACGGCGCACTGTGTGATTTGCTTGCTTCCCGTCATTAAAGACAACCCTTCCCGCGCCACTGCAGCGAATGGAGAGGGCCAGTGTTAGGTGTGTTCAGTACCACCCCCCGCACACTACTGGCTACGCTACTCTTGTTGACCTTAGCGACACTACTTGCTTTTCTTTGTTATGAGATTTGTATGACCCCCATGCATCATTACCCCATGGCGTCCCTCCCCTCCCCTACCACTGGTGTACTGGCCCCTCCATTCACCTAGCACCTCACTCCCTCTTTTACTTCCTTACCCCTGCTCTACTGAGAATAACTTTAAAACGAGCATTAGTACAAAAAAGTGTCCTAATGTAGGAACAAAGGTCCATATAAATACACTTATCAAACAGCAGCCACAGCAAGAATAATAATAAAATTAACACTAAAAAAGAACCAATTTGAATAGCATCCTAAGAGTGAGTTTTATCATATTCCGTCCACTTAGTTGTCATGGTCAGCATAACTCAACACCGTTCACTTGTGCTGTTCCATTGGTGGCACTTGTGATGAAGGGCGAGGCTTAGACCGGGCCCTTTCCTTGGAGCTTGTTGGCCAGGTCAGTGATGAACTCTTTGTAAATCAGAGGGTCCATGTTCTTGGCTGGACAGGAAAGAGAAAAGAAGAGGAAAATAATGTTAAGTCCAAGGAAAAGTAATCACATTCCCTCCTTGTTTAAGTGACAATTTCAGAAAAGTTAAAATCACACCAGGAAAAGACAGAAATTAATCAACCTTCCTATTTTTTAAGCCAAAATTTAGTCTCAACTAGGAAAAAAATACAATAATCACATCAAGGAAAAAGCAGAAATCAAAACTACTCTATTTTTAAGCCGCAATCTAGCCTCACCTAATTTCCGCGTAAAAATAACAGTAAATGAACCAATAAAAGCACCACTAATGACCCAATCAGTATTACTCACCTAACTGGTAAAGCACAAACCAGTCACCGATCTGGCACTTGCGCGAGATGGCCTCCACATTGTCAGAGGAGGCGAGGCGGGAGCGAGTCCTCAGCAAGATCTGGCGGAAGGCGGGAGTGAAAGTGGCCAGGCGGTACAGCAGACCCACCCCGGACACCACAGCCACGATGATAAACCTGAGGGACACACACACACGCGCTCTTATTAACAGTGGCAAAAGAAGCGTAGTATGAACAGGAGAGAAAGGGAAAGATATAAATAAAAAAAGGAAAAAATGCCAGCTTACATTGACGGATAAAAGAAAACATCCTACATACACACGCGCGCTTTTTAGTGGTAGAATATCAAACGAGGACTCTTTTAAGTGGTAGAATACCAAACGAGGGCTCTTTAAGTGGTAGAATATCAAACGAGCGCTCTTTAAGTGGTTGAATATCAAACGAGGGCTCTTTAAGTGGTAGAACACACGCAAGCTCTTATTAACAGTGGCAAATTATGAACTGAAGGGTGAAGAGTAAAAAGCCTGAAGCCACACACATACGCTCTTGTTAGTGACAAAACAACACACGCGTTTTTATTAACAATGGCAAAAGTAGGAAGAGTAGTATGAACAGAAGAAAGGGAAAGATTAAGAAAAAAAAAGAATGCCAGTTTATATTGACGGATAAAAGAAAAAAATCCTGTATACACACGCACGCACGTAGAATATCACACGTGCGTTCTTTATGAATAGAAGAGTAAAAATCCTGGAGACACGCTCTTTTTAGTAGTAGAACAATACACACGCGCTCTTGTTACATAGGTAAAAAGTAGGAACCCTATATGAACAGAAGAATAAATGGAAAAAGAAAAAAAAGGGAAGAAAAACGCCAATGTAGATAGACAGATAAAAGAAAAACAAAGAAAAATCCTGGAGACGCGCTGGTTAGTGCAGAACACACGCACTTTTATTATAGTAGCAAAACCAGTAACCGTATTGTGAAAAGAAGGGAAAAAAAAAAAGTTTCCATTGACATAAAATAAAAATATTAAAAAAAGAGGATGCATCACACAGCTACATGCCCGTTAAAAGACTCGCCAGTACATACAAAAAGTTGTCCGCTACAGGACCGCTAATGGGAAAGCGATAAAAAAAAGTTTACGCAATGTGAAGGGATGAGAGAAATGAACGTTACCCCAAAAAAGCCGTCAGATGTGTCCGTGGTGTGGTGAGACGCGGCAAAAGTTGAATGACAGTTGAAATTGTAGTGGTAGTAGAAGAGGACGAGGAAGAGGAGGAAGTATGGTGGTGTAGGAAGAGGAGGAAGTATGGTGGTGTAGGAAGATGAGAAGTATGTAGGGATAAAAGGAAGAAAAGTAGGAGTAAGGAGAAGAGCTGGAGGAGCAGGAAAAAAAGGTGAAGAGGAGACGTAAGAAAATAAGGACACTGAAAAAAAAAAAAAAAAAAAAAAAAGAGTTTGAGGAGGGATAAAGAGACATAAGAGGAGGAAGGTAAAGAAAAATAAGGAGCATAGGTAGGAAGAATAATTTGAGGAGGATAGGAGACGAGAGAAAAAAGAAAATTAGCAGGAAGAAGAGTTTGAAAAGTTGTTGACATAAAAGGTGAAAAAAGTGAGTAGGAAAAAGAGTTTGAATAGGGAAAAAAGAAGATGATAAAGAAAAAAAAATAGGAGTAGGAAGAAGAGTTGGAGGAGAGAATAAGAGAAGTTAGAGCTCGGGGAAGACAGAAATAATAGGCGTAACTTGAGCTTCTAACAAACAGTACCACAAACCACTAAAACAAAGCACTGTGGGGAGTAAGAAGAGATGGGAGGAGGAGGAGGAGAAGAAATAGTTGGGAGGAGAGGTAGACTAGGAGAAATAAGAGATAAAGGAAAACAAAGAAAAAATAAATAGTTCATAAGACATAAACAAACTAACACAAAGCACCAAAACAAAACACTATAGGAGTAAGAAGAGGTGGGAGAAATAGAGATGGGAGGAAGAGTGGAAGAAATAGGAGATAGAGAAAAACAAAGATAAAATAGCTGTAACTTGTGAAGACCCAAAGAATACCAAAACAAAGCACTGTAGGAGTAAGAAGAGGTGACAGAAATAAAGTTAGGAGAGGGAGATGAAATAAGAGATGGAGGAAAAAAATAGATGTAACTATGCATAAGACCCAAACAAACAGTACCACAAAGCAACAAAAAAAAAAAAAAAAAAAAAAAAACTGCAGGAGTAAGAACAAGAGATGGGAGAAATAGAGTTTGGGAGGAGAGGTAGGAGAGATAAAAAGATGGAGGAAAACAAAGAAACACCAGCTGTAATTATGCATGACCCAAACAAATAGTACCACAAAGCATGACAAAGCATCGTAACACTCACCAGAACCAGAGGAAAATGTAGATCTTTTCGTTGAAGATGTTGAGCGGCAAGACACACAGACCGTCATGCCTCTCGATGGAGCCCGAAGCTCCGTACTTGTGGAAGGTGCACTTGGCCACCTTAGGGAACACCTCGTCCATCGGGTCGTGGCGGGTACCTAACTCCTGCTCGCTGAATTCTATGACTCGAGTTCCGTACGTGGTGAACTCATAGCCCAGGAACCTGTAGACACAAACACACACACACGGGTCATTATTGCCGCAGCCTTCATCTTTCACCGCCTACACTCACAACAAATCATCACAGTGCCTCTTGGAAACCTTATTCATGCCTCACTGTAATCTCTGGAAAGGTACTTCTTAGAATATAAGTGGAGGTGGTGTCATTTTTTTTTTTCGTCCCTTTCCTTCCCTATTGTAAAACTAAAAAAAATTCTCTCTCTCTCTCTCTCTCTAAAAATTACCAATGTTGCCTTAGAAACATTACTTGTGTGGTCAAAGCCTTTTAAAATGCAGTACAGGCCTGTTTGTTTTGTCCAAGACCCTCCCCCCCCCTCTCCCTCTCTCTCTCTCTCTCTCTCTCTCTCTCTCTCTCTCTCTCTCTTACTTGTCAGTGAAGTAGATCTGGCCAATGACGTTGATGAAGTTGAGCAGCTCGCAGGCAAAGAATCTGAAGGCGTAGAAGTTATGATTGTGAAGGTTGAGGCTGAAGTAATCCACCAACATGGCCTTGCGTTCTCTCTTCACGTCATCGTCCAGGATGGGAGTGTTCAGCTGCATCACGAGCATCTCCACCTTGCCACCCTCCCAGATCTTCCACAAGTAGCGCGGCACGTAGAACATAATGGCCTGGAATCACATAACAAAACAAACGATCAGTAAGCAAAACGAGTCCTTCCTCTACTACAAGGCTCACCACACAAGGCTACACTAACATCATCAGCCTTGCTAATAGGGATGCCACACTGCCTCTCTCTCTTCCTCATGATTGCCTATCTACCCGCCTATCTATCAGTCCCATCCCTGTAGCTACTCCTTCCTCACCGTCGGTTCCTTATCACTTCCCCTTCCATCACCGACAAAACAAGCCAGATAACACCGCCCTGATAATCTTAAATGTAATTACGTATTTACTTAAAGGTACGCTGTCTCACGGATGATGTTTTAATTTTTGTTGCCAAATTATATACTCAACTTGTAACACTCAGACGTTTAGGCATGGTAAATGATCAAAATGACGTGAGGAAGGGAGGAAATGTAGCACAATCGTATTGAACCGGAGTGATTGCCGCCACAGATGTTAGACCAAATTTGCGCGCAACATTTAACCCCGAGTACCACGACGCGTTTCCATATTGATTGTGCTTACTATTTGGTGATTTTATACAACTTCAGGAATTTATGTGGGGGATTAAAATAGTGAAGACTGTGGCCATTAATCTTCTGACTATAGACCCTTCCTAATGTCAATAAAATAGTCTAATCGTACACAAATTTCAAGGTTAAAATGTGTCCCAGTATTGAAGGGTTAATCGGGGTAATATTATGGTCAATGCCTTACTGTCGTTGAACTGCCAGGGTCATGGAGCGCTTAACGGTAGAGAAGAGTGGCGTTGCAGTATTAACATACATCAGGAAGGCACAGAATTTATAATGAACTGAAGGTGTAGCAACAGAAACCTTAAAAAAAATACTGTACTAAAAGAGTTAAAAAAAAAAAAAAAGCAATAGGAACCGAAATCTTGGGAGTAAAAAAAACGATAAATAAATAAATCAGAGGTAAATTAAGTAATTAACTGTATTACCGGAAAAATTATTGGGGAAAGCTGAAGGCGTGGTAGGACTGAGGGCAGAGTAACCAATCACCCATACAATAAATAAATAGAAAAATAATAAATAAAATAAGTGGTAAGACGGGAAATTGCACAGAGCGACGTTCAGGTTCAGTCAGGCAGATTAACGTTCACTGAATACATAACGCACAAACAACGATGGAGGGAAATATTGCATTCCTCAACACATTCTAAGAGACAAGAACAGTGATGATACAAACCCTACTACTACTTTTTCTCATTTTCTTCCTCCTCCTACGATATTTTTTTCTTCCATCCTCCTCCTCCTACTACTACTATTTTTTTTCCTTCCATCTTCGCCTACCACTACCACAACAATAACTACACCTACTACTACCTCTTCCTTCCACCTTCCATTTCTTCCTCTCTCAAGCTCCTCCTCCTACAAATAATAATGCTAGTACGAGTATTAGTATTTCAAAGGAGCATATGGGTGGCGTACGCCCTTCTGTGCTTCCTGTGTGCTTTGTTTGGGCGGCGCTAACAGGTGGTGGGCGGCGCGAGTCATGGATAGTTTTGTGGATCCGAACCTTTCTTGTAGTACTCTTTAGATTCTCATTGATACACTTACCAAACATAGGATTCTTATTATCATGGATGGTTAGCGGCAGCGTTGCCTTCGTTCAAACGCGAGTGATCTGAATGCACGCACTCCCACCGTCAGTCCTAACAAGGCGACGCCACTTTCCCTGCTTCAACCACCGCTCTAGTCACATCACAAACACACTGTACTTGTATAATACTACTCAACTGTTCTTCCTTAACTACTTTTCCTATGTGGTACTTCAAATTGAGGTTACATAATGGCAGTAACAGCTAAATGCATCTGCTCCACACACCGCATCATTTTCCTGAAGTGTTCACTCTCGTGGCCCGCTCCCCATAGCACAAGTTATAAAGTCAATGATATAAGTGGTCAAACAGGTATCGGGAAGTGGCACTAGTAGAAATGCGGCGCCCACCTAATTACCGATGCTCGTAACGAATTTGAGTGGTCTGAGCTTCCATTCAAGTAATTCCGTAGCTTGTTTTATTGATGGACATAACACAGCATGCACAAGTGGCGGTGTGGTATACTGACCTGCAGGTAGAGGAACAGCGTGACCCACTGGTAGTACTTGTGGTGCCTGGTTTCGTGTTCATTGTCCTGCCCGTGGAGGTTAGGGTTGGAGATGCCCGGGTGAGGTACCACGACGCCCAGCTCTGCCCCGGTGAGAGCAGGGATGGTGTAGGTGGAGTGGATCCAGCAGTAGGTGTCCATGATGTCTGCCCTCACGCCCTCCACAATGCAGTCGATGGGGTCGCCGAAGTATTGTTTCTGCGTGATGAGCAAGCTGAAGGCCACCAGGATGAACATGGTGCCCTTGTAGTGTAACCGGAATATATTGTTGTCGATACTAACGCTGTCGATCTTTAGTAGACCGCGTATCGAGCCGAACACGTCATACATTTTGCCGGGTGTTGTCTTCACTCACAGCACCAGCAAGAGTTCACTCAGTAACGAGTCGCAGCGCAGCACTACTAGTCCCTGCGGGTGCTGACGCCACACTCCCGGCTGATCAGCGGGCTAGCCTCGCGCCGCCCACCAGACCGGCCCGTTCCGGAAAACAAGGAACGCGGGGCATCACTTCATGGCGGCGGCGGCGGTGGGAGAGGCGGAAAGTGCCCACATTAATCTTGCTGTAATTCACACCAAGTGGTTATTGATGACTATAGAAGGATGTTTACTGTTTGTGCACCTGTATGTGAGGAATATGGTGAATGCAAGTAATTGTAATGAAGGTGTGGTGCTGGTGGGTGGATGGGTGGTGGCGGGGCTTGGCGGGGAGGGAGGTGGCTTTGAGGGTCAACAGGGTAGAGTCACCTGTCGCCGGGAGTCCTTATTTAATATACAACTGTAGGTGCCTCGGTCACCCTCACGAACGGGGATAATGAAGCGTTGTGAAACATCCGTGATTCCCCTTATCTCGGAAGAAGAGCTAGGCGGGAATGATAAGACAAGGAAATGTTAACATCTGGCAGCGGGTGGCAATATTGGCGGCGGGAAAGCTCACGTAGCCAAGTCGCCGCTGTCCCGCTGCTGGCCTGCTCCTCCCCGCCCTGCCCACTCCTACGCGGATAACTTAAATGCAGCAGACAGAACTTATCCGCACACACTCATTATTTCCCGCTAAACATGAACACTGCTAAAATCGGCCACCCACATTATGCTACCAGCTCATTATCATTATCTTCTTTCTAGATAAACAGCTTGGCTGCTTCAATCATATCACATTCGTATTATTTATTGGTGTATGTCCTTTGTTAATGAAATAATAAGTTGAAAAGTCTGGTAAATCAATTATTAATCTTGTATATTTTGGGAAGGTATTAAAAGCCACAAACACCGCTTTAGGTATACAACCGCATATATATTACAAAACTTGATGTCATAGTTGAGTAAAGAGAGGGCCAGTTACCACATTGTACGTGCCAGCAGGGGAAACTTTCAGTCAGTTGTTGACCCGTGCATGGCAGGCCCCGCCCACTTACTCTCCCCCACCATGTCACCACCCACAACCCCTTCCCTCCCTCCCGCCCATCAGCGGCGCAGCCCTTTAAAATTCACCAACTCTTCTTGAGGCGTGTTCGCAACGGTTGAGTTTGACTGCATTCTTTGGATGATAAATCGGTATATAGTGCAGTGCATGCTACGGTAGATGATGGACTGAATTAACTTTTTCGAAACTGTCGCCGAGAGAGGCGAAAAGAAAGTTGGTCTTTGTCCTGCTGTGTAGCAGTGGTTGTAATGCTGTAATGACTCGAACACTCTTTACATTAAGAAAGATTGCTCCTATTCTAGTCTACCTAATGTGATTATTGGTGAGTTTTGCCAATTTGTAGGTTTCTTTTTTTCTCTTTAGTATTCATAGTCGTCGTAATTTTACGTTTGTCAGGCTTTGGCTAACGTACTAAGTGCAACCGCTCTCTCTCTCTCTCTCTCTCTCTCTCTCTCTCTCTCTCTCTCTCTTAAAGTAACCCACTTCCCTGCAAGGCACTTTTACCACCGTGTTGCAGGGTTGCCAGAACGTGCCAAAAATGGCATTTTTTGCCATAAATTTAACATTTTTCGAAAATATGCCTTTTTTCTTTGGCAGTAGTATAATGGTGCCATAAAAATGCCAATCTTTGTCGCAGAGTTGCCATGAAATGCCAAAAATTACAATTGCGTGTATATGACTGGAACCAAAAATCATACCCGTATCGCGTCATTCGCGTATTTTTGGTGTAATGTTTATAACTTTAAGAATGCAACAGGTACGTGCTGCTTCAGAACTTTGGCAAAATTAGTCTTAGATAAGTTATGCCTACCTATTTCAAATGCATATGTTGAGAGAGTTTTTAGTCAGGCTACCCTTGCAAAGACTAAGGTAAGAAATAAGATGGGGCACAAGTTATTAAAAAGCATTTTGATGATTAGATCACACCTGATGTTGAATAATTTTTGTTGCAAGGATTTTGTTGTAACAGAAGAGATGGTAAATAGATTCAATTCAAGTATGTATGCACATGATACAAATGAAGATGATGCTGATACATTTGATGATGTTGAATTAATTTCTGAAATTTTGCAGGAATAAGTGTGTGTGTGTGTGTGTGTGTGTGTGTGTGTGTGTGTGTGTGTTAATATCAGCCCAAAACAGTAGCATTATTTTCAATAAAGGATTATCGCTTTTAAACAGGTAAAGTTTTTTTTTTTATAATTTGAAAAGATTTAATATTTATTTTAAATAAAGGATTGTAATTTTTTATTTTAATTTTCTCTTTCCCTTGATAAGTGCCATAAACTCTGCCATTTTCGAAAAAAAAATTGCCATAAAATGCCAAAAATCATGAGCACAGCAGCCAATGAAATATTGCGGGACCTGGCAACCCTGCCGTGTTGGTGAGGCACGGTGGGCTTGGGCCAGTGAGAGTCGTGCGGCCCGCGCACCTGGCGACCTTTCATCAGCCCCGCCCTGTTGCGCCCGGCCTCAGGGTTATCACGTAATGCACCGAATGTAGACAGTGTGTGCAGCAGGGAGTAGACATGGGACGTCCCTTGCTTCTTATCTTTTTTAGTTATCTCGGATTTATTACGTCAGTTTTGACTTCTACCACAGTTGTGAAAAAGTAAAGATTATCTCACTAAAAGTTCCAGGTAAAGAATTTCCCTCGCCGGAAACCTCTCTTGCTCATTATCTTTGCCTTGGCCAAGAACCTCCATGGTTCACCTGAAGCAGCAGCAGCAGCAGCCAGCGGCGGGGCGGCCGCGTAGCTTCGCATGGATGGACATGCTCACAGGATGTTCACTGGGGCGGCGCACGCACCATGACTGCACCTAAAGCTGAAATGTGGCGATGGGCGGGAACAAAATGGTGTAGACATTTTTTTTTTTTTCGTTCATATCTGTTTTCATACAATTTGCAAATTCAAAATATTTCAAGATGGCGACCGGTCGAAGACCTATAGCAGTCATTCACAAGCACGATCCTCGAAAGTCACTAACTCACTCGATCGCTAGTACCGTACTACGGTAAATATTATACTAATCGTCTGATAGAGTGAGGTTGTTCGTGTTGCGTAGTACACGTCATTGTCATTGTACTTTTCTACTCTTGCGGTATAGAGTTCTATAGAATAATGAAGTTACTGATATCTCTTCAAGTGCGTTGTAGTAAGTGTCTGTAGAATGTGGCTCACTTCCTTGCTTGCAACATACGGAATATAATAGGCATTCTATAATAGGATTACAGTTTTCTTGAATAGATCACGGCCTCAGATAATAATTAACATGGCATTCCTAGGGAATAAGGCCAGTGTAGTGGCTCCTGCCGCTCTCTCTCTCTCTCTCTCTCTCTCTCTCCTGAAAGTAGTACTTGCAGCATCACGATCAGGAGATGCCAACTGGGAGGTGACACGTCAATGTTAGATATTTTACAACAACCAATGCCGTCAGCCACACCAGGCCGTGACATCCGGGAGTAACATGATAACCCCTCAGAGCTCTCGGCATGACACTTTCCATAAAGAAAAGTAGATCCAAAATATTTACATCAAATAAGGTGCAACATGCAGCAGTTTCATTGACATCACTGTAATGTAAAACAGTAGGTGCACTATGCACAAATTAACTATAGGCTATTAATATTATCAGTCACTCATTCACCTTATTTTATATATATATATATATATATATATATATATATATATATATATATATATATATATATATATATATATAATGCCCCTTACACACTTCGCAGTCCTTGACATACTGTAGTACCTTATTCTATGTCTTCCGCAGCAGCTTTCCTCGTTTTCTCGTCATTTTTAGTTACACGTATGTAGCCTACACCGCCCAAATATATCGTTAAATTATACAATGATGAAAGAAAAATGCATGAAGCTTAAATAGCTGTCCTGCACGCGCTTGGATGCTTGGCCTGATTTCCCTACTTAGTAATGGATAACTATTCTTGCCATAACTTAAGTATAGCTTCAACTAAAACTTCTTGGGTATGAATTCACCACGAATAAATCAATGAGGCTTAATTCGGCAGTTTTCTTGCCTCGATAGCAATCAGCAATTTCATTCATTCATCCGATAGTGGAGAACAACACATGGAGTAGCAGCTCCGATCACACTATACAGCTCCTGCCTTCCCAATGTATTGCAAAGGGGCAAACATGATGAGCATGGATTTCGGATTTCAAGATACAACAGACCTTTAGGTCCTAATTTAGACATCACATTATCTGCAGTCCTTTTGTGATGAGATGGTGCCATGTCGCGGTTACCTTAATTTTCTAAGTGGCCATCAGCCTGACAGATACACACATTAATAACATGCAGTGGTACTCACTTTACAAACCTTCAAAGGAAGAGATAACAGTAATGATGTGTCCCTTCCTCCCTTATTATGAATAATCTTTGCATAATAACTCAATTTTTTTTTACTCTGCACATCTGCACTTTACTATAGTTTCTGTAAATAAGAAATGAGAAAATGCACAACAGCAGAGGCCTTATGTACCAGCCTCCTCCACCAGTCACAAGACAACCGGCCTGACCCTTAACTTAATAATTACACTTTGCAAAAGAATCATAAGAATCTGCATGTTGACTATCTCCTTTTTAACATAACAACCTGATGTAGAGAAAGACACTGTTTATCTGACCAAGACACTTCTGAAAGATGAATAGTTCAGACACGACATCCATGCTTTGTCTCATTACAGAACTGAAAAGACAATTGGCAGGAAGAGCAGTTTCCTTGCTTCATTGTCTTAGCTGCCCTTTATGACAGAGATCATGATGACTTCTTCCTAGACAGTGTGCAGCAAGACATACATCCCTGTCATAGAGGAAAAGAAAACTGCTGGACCATCAGTAGTTCACCCAACACTTTTGTGTGGCATTGTTCAGCTCACTGAACAGCAATCCACCAGCTGCCCCAATACAATAACACACAAGATAATCTGTGAAGTGGTCAGAACACCAGGCCAGCAGTGAGGCAGTGTTCCTGCAGCAGTGCATGGTGGTGGCACAGCATTGCAGTGACAAGCACACACCACAGCACATTAATAGTAACACTGAACAAACAAACCATCCTTACATTAGTGAGTTGGTGGTTAACAAATGTGTTAATAGGTTAGTTGAAAGCCATAACTGCCATGTATTAAAAGCATCTATTACAAAAATAGAATGCTGATCTTTTCCTTGTACCATATAAAGGTCTATATATTCATCTGTGTTCCTGAACTCTTATGATGCTCAAGGTGAATTGTAATACCCTGATCAATATCTCCTTTTACCAGAACTCATAATGTAGGTTCCTGATCATCCAATCTAAAAGTGGATACAAATTGAATGTATCACTCACACAAATGACATTAATAAATATGTTTATCAGTAAAAGGACAACAGCATTCAAGGTTTTAGGGAAGGCTGATGCACACACATCTGTGCCATCATAATGATCAAAAAGCATAAATAAATTCCACACATTGATAATAACAGGTAGTTTATTCAATATGGACTGTAACGTCATAATTTCTCAAAGGTGATTAATTTTGTACACACTTTTGGTCTACAAATAATTGAATCTAAATATGAATAGTAAATGTATGCAGTTATTATCCTTACATGGTGTGTGTCTGAAGACTGGTGATTGCTGTAAGGTCAGGCTTGCTGCTGGGGGAGCATGGGAAGAAAATTAATCTTTGGGAGAACAGAAAGGCCAAGAAGAAAAGGCATCTGGCTGCAGTAGATGTTATTCTGGCAAGCCAATGTGACAAACTGAACTAGCAATTGGTTTTATTTGTGGTATTTTGTCATTCACAATAATGTAACTTGATTGGATTTCTCATAATCAGTGTGATTCAAATAATATGCTAATATGTAAATGCATCCATCTTCTTCACTTCTCTTGAAGATTAAAGGAGTAATCTCAGCAAATATGTGACATGAGTATACATTTTTCACAGCCAAGAATGGAAGAGCCTGGACTAATGTTGAAAACTTGTACAAGAAAATTAAGTATTGATTGTAATATACATTATACATTCTGAACACATTTTGGTTTATGATTTCCTTAGAATTTGTCTAACTATATCAGATCCATATGAAATAACTGGCATTTGCCTATTATTACACATCATAAGTGGTTGTATTGTTATCTCATACGTGGCTGCATTATCGTCATTATTACTATTATTATTGTTAGTTTTGTAAGAGCAAATGAGAAATACAACTATTTTTTCTCCATAGCGCCTTGAAAGAGTGACAGGTTATATCAAGCTTAAGAAGATCCATGTTCAGTGATGGACTGAGGACAGTTGTGTGTGAAGTATTAGTGTCATGTTCACATGCTAGCTCTGGTATCCATTATTTGTGAAGCAGAAACAGTAACAGGGAAAAAGTTCAATTAGCAAAGCAGCATGAGCATAAGGATCTGGTTGAGTCTTGGGCAGTGATTGACAGATAAGATCTTCTCTACTATAAAAGTATTTCCAAATCCAGTTAGTGTAGATAAAAAATTGTAAAAAATGCCTCTCTTTGAGGCTGATTTTGACACATCTGTGCAATGTCTTGTTAGATTAGTCATTCAAAACACCTTGGGTTTAATCAAAGACATGTGGACAATAGAGAATACATTTTGCTTCATTATTATTATTGTAACTACACCAGCAGTAGCAGCAGCATCAGAGGCAGATGGTCAAATAACATTGTCAGCTGGAGTCAGGCAATGCTAACCCATGCTTGTATTTGGGGTAGCTTGAGAACAAGATTTGAGTGTGAGCCATGACATCATCAAATGGGTGCACAACATCGGCCTCTCGGAACTCAACACCACAATCCATGCGGACCAGGCAGAGAGTCGTGCAAGTGTCTTTCTAATTACCTTAAAAGCCAGGGAGGAGGGTTGGAGGGTTAAGGCTCTGTATAAATGCACAAAGACTGGGCTGAGTCAAGGTTAGTGATGGGCTGGTTAGTTAGTCAGTCAGTATTCTTGCACCAATAGTAAGTCAAACTGTTGGATCGAGTATTGCAAGGAAATGTTATGAGGAAAGATGTTATGAAGGTGAACCGAATACAAAGAAAAGAAATATGTTAACTTCCAATAATTCCTGGTTAGCTGGCTTCACTTCCCTAGCAATGAAACATGAAAAATAAAGGTCCCTTCCACACCACTATAATTTGTTATATTTAAGACTGCCTTCTCCATGCCAAGCAAAAAATGGGATCAGTAACAAAAATGTTAAACCAAGATGCAAAATAAGGAGAATTTCCATCTAAAGGAGATTTAAGACTAAGAGCATGCACCAACTTACATGATCCAAAATATTATGACGATTCTGCACAAGATGTGACCACCATTTGCCTTAATGCTGATAACTACTGAGGTTTGATATAAACTCCATCTAATCTGTGGTCTCCATCAACTTTTGATAAACTACATCCAGGAAGTTGTCTGAAGTGTTCAGAGAACCCTCAATGTGCCACACACACAAAGGGTTCAGGAACTTTTAGGCAACCATCTTAAACATCACAAAAGGTCAACAATGAAAGAGTCGAGATTCCCTAAAGAGTTCACTACACGTCACTAAAACTATAATGAAAAACAACTGCAGAACAGAAGACAAATAGGGAATGTAGTTCTTGTAATTAATTAGGAAGTTTAAATCTATACCAGACTGGTGAAGTAAAATAAACCATCTAGCATAAATTTTTAAAATATAAACTGATATATGTATGTAGTACTTACTCTTCAAAAAAATTATATACATGCAATTAACAAATAAACTGACTCAATAACAGTGACTATCTTCTCGATAATATCATTCCATGAACACAGCTACAATACAAATGCCTGCCAGTGATGTCTGGTGCAAGCAAGGTCCTGGCTGAGAATGAGGTACAACTAATCATAACATGCTGGCAGCCCAGAGCCACTCCAGGCCCTGGTTCACTTAGCTTCACCTACACTTGGCTTGAAATGATCAATCTGATGGACTCGTCTATTCATACCTATGGCATCTCTTGTAACAACGTCCTCCACATTCGTGACACCTGTTCACAAGTCTGTGATAGTATGTATGTTAACTCATACAAATGATATGATGATAAAGCAGAGCTTCTGATACGCACTTTCAGGGTGATCTGGTGGACAATACTGTCCTGCCTTGGGTAAATGCTATATAATGAGCCGGGATAAAGGTAATTAGCATCTGGTCTCGTAGAGTCCCGAACGGCCGATGTAACGAACCCATTTGATAACGTCATGGTCAGAGTAGTTGAGCTTGGACTCAAACACTTTCAAGTAGCGAACTTTGAAGCCTGATGGAGCAAACGGCACCTTTGGAGAGGAAAGAGTGACAGATTAATAGAGGAGCACTTGAGCAGCACAACTAATGTTTAAAAACACACATTGCCTTCTCAACCAGAACAACATAAATAGCCTGGAAAATATGTGTAAGCTATCATCTATGATAACAATTTTCTACAGATCAATTAATCTCTTTGAGCAAAAACAAATTATAGTCTAAAGTTCTGATAAATATTTCTATAAAATATCATGAAAATGAATATATCATACTAATATTCTGCCTAAAAGTAATGGCAAAAAAAAAAAAATAAATAAATAAATAAAAAAAAAAAAAAAAATAAATAAATAAACAAATAAATAAACAAATACATAAAAACCATTCAATGACACAAAGAACTTATTAATAATCAAATTATCTCTGTTACTCACCTTAAAGCATTTTAAACTATACACTACTCTGAATAATACATTAACCATTGCTAATTATTTACCTGTAACAAAGACCTGTGTACAACATGTTCCTTCTAAACAGACAACAACTCTACCCCATTAATCACACCTGCTGACACCAAACACCTGCACCTGCCTGTCACTCCTTCACACAATATGAAACTGATCAGGAGTGAGGTTAACCTTTTATCTACTCTAGTCTTAAAATGAAGAAAGATATTCCATAAACATGAATGATAGAGAGTGTCATATACAATTATGTCACAGTAAAAGCAAAATTTGTTCTACATAATTGAATAAGTATTTTTCTTATAAGGTAAGAAAATGAAGGAGGAGGAAAGAGTTGGCCTGGCATTAGAAGATGTTTCCAATAAAAGCCAAGCCAAACAGTAAAGAGTGCTAGTGCCACACAGTTAGGCAGGACAGGAAGCCAAGCGTTTACAGGTTGTGGTCCAGTTTTTGCAAAGTAAGAATAAGTATCAATGACAGTAATCATATTATTGCTTCACCAATCTTCCCGTCATGCATGTTAGTTCAAAGAAATGTACAAGATCTTATCCCAAGATTAAGCAAGCCCAGAAAACCTTCCTAAGTATAATCATATCAACCTTCCAAAAGTTGTAGTGATGAAATATAATGTTTAAAGTTTCCCACTACCAAGCTACACCATTCTTTGGTTGAACACAAACTTGAGGTATACAGAGATGTTAAAAAATATTGGGCCCTGGGCAAAGAACAAAAAGATTAGCCCATTAGTCCTTTCATGGGTGACAACATCGCAAGAAGTCCTGGTTATAACTATCACGCTCACTACTGTGTCTTGTATCTGCTGTGCATGTCAGGATCTTTACTGTGGTATCCTCAGCTCAAGGAACAACCATGAGTCACAAGGAACAACACTTCATGAGGAGAGAACCTGGCCATTCTGAGGGATTTAATGCTTGATCAAGAAGGCCTGGGTCAGCTTTGAAGATTAAGCCACAACTAATTGAAGTCTGGCAATATGACTTCACTGAACACTTTATTTCTCCCTAGGACTGACAACTTTGAGAAGCATATTTGCCTTATCTTCCATTATTATCAACCAAATATCTTAAGATATGCTGGCAGATCGGCCACACAGGATTTGTTGATTTCAAGGAAAACTGATCATACTCCTTCCAGCAATGACTGATAACAGTACTTGATTGCCCCAGACACAAACATTATAGTCATAATTATTAATCTTTATTGCTGTATTTCTGATAAACTTCAATCAAGCAGCAACAATAAATAAGAGATGATCTTGTGTCAAGAAATATATCTTTTCCACAGAGCTATACACTATCTCAATACTGTTTGCCTATCATTTACAGATATATCATAACCATACAAAAAATATTGGAATTCCAAAGTCTTAAATAAACTGCATAAAAAAACAATATCCTCTAATTATGCAGTACATGATTCCAAGCAAGCTGTCCAGAAGGCACTGTCACTCAGGCTGCTGCTTGTTGTAATTCACCTGACCCACATTTACTTAAGTGCAAAAATCCTCAGATTGGTGAGGTTTCCTACTCTCAATACACAGCTCTTTGAGATTTCCCATCAGTCTGCTGATATGAGGACACTGACATCTCTAAGGCTCCATATGTGAGAGCCAACAAGACATGCAGAATGTGATGATGTGCCTGGTAGTCATTCAAACAAGAATTCCAGAAATGTTTCCACCTGTGGAGGGACTGATGAGCCCAGTGCCAAAAGTGTGGAGGGACAAGGGAGACGCTTTGAATGGCATCAAAGATAGAATCATAAAAGTAATTATTTCTTTATGCTTTGGCTCAAAGTTGGGTATATTTTGAGCACACATCAGCATCTTTTTACCCGGCTCCCACACAAAACAGTAACATCAGTAGAGAAGGTACCTTTGGGTGGAAAAAACTAATTAGCTTGAGAAATAATACCTTACACCAGCAGCCCTTCAAAGTGTAGACAAGGAAATGTAAAGGTCATCTCACCTCAGTTGTTGACACAACAGGCCACCATGCTACCCAGGCACCACTCTCTCTCTCTCTCTCTCTCTCTCTCTCTCTCTCTCTCATGTACATAAAAAAGGGTATGGGTCAGACAAACATATAGATCATAGTCATTTAACATTGGAAACCCACATGTCCTGGCCTGTAATATTCTGCAAACCTCTCCTCCTCTCTTCCTTTCTTCCTCTGGCACCAAGATATTCAAAATTAAATGCTTGAACTCTGCCATTAAGTGAGAGTATTTGACCCAGAAAGCTGAAATGATACTCCGAATAGCATCATTGTTACCTTGAAGTACATTAGCAAGGAGATTGTTTGACAAAATAATGTGATCAGAGTATTGGTGTTGCTTCTATTTTAATCAAAGAATTACTTTTACTTATCAAAAAGCTGTCATCACTTCAGAAATTTTATGCCAAACTCAAAGCTGGTTGCATTTCATGAGAAATTCAGTTACAACTCCTGCTCACAGTAGCACAAGCTGAAGGCAGGCATGATGCTTTCCACCAATGACAGATGGCTGTACAAGTGTGTTCTACTCCTTTACAGCAGAAATAATCAGGTTTAGCAGGCTTTGGAACAAGAGTCTTGTTTAAGCACAGCAACCTGCTATTGTAGTGATGTTTATCTCTACAACATGTGATGTGCATGGAGTACAATACAAAGGAGGGATGGGGGGGACCCCAGTGGCTCATGAGGTGAGAGCTGGAGTTGACAAATGTTGCCACCCAACACACCACAGCAGCAAACATTCTTGCATTGTCTGCGAGCTAATCATGACTACACAAATATTTAATTCCTTTCTTTTCTTCAGCATCACAAAGCCTGCTTGTTTTGCTTCTTTTCAGCTGACACTTCCCAGAATTCTACAGTTCTCTGTTTGGCTACATTAGAAGATAAAAATTCTCTGCAGAAAACCAAGATAAAATTTTGTCAAAAATTTTTGAGAAAATGTGTTACTGGTTCTATATAAAATAAAACTTAAACAGATATTTACATTGTCAAACAACAATTCATAGTCAAATTTACCTAAACACAGCTCATGAAAGCTAATTAGTATATATATATATATATATATATATATATATATATATATATATATATATATATATATATATATATATATATATATTTCTGAACCCTTAACAAGCAGCATTCATCTTTGCCTGACTCTCAAAAAGACAAATTCCCAAGGCCAGCTGCCAGATCACAAGAGCCTCAGCATATAGACACAAGACAGGTCAACTCTGCCCACACTGATCACCACTCACAGCTTGACCAGTGATGTTTGTTCCTGTCAAGGACCTCTAGTGGCCCACTATCCCATCCTCAGGGCAATAGCTCACTGTTCACATGATATTTCAAAGGTGGCATTATAGTTACAAGCCACAAGCATTACTAATCAAGCTGTACATGATTGCAGTAAGGCAGACTTTATTGGCCTTTTGTTTGCAAAGTCACCACAAAAGCAAATTATGTTAGAAATAAGTGTTCGTGCTAAATTTCATGAGCCAAAAAGGAGACGAGTGGCATTAATAAAATCCTAACAAAGGGTATGGCAATATTCAGGACAAAATCAAACAGTGGAGACAAGGACAGGCAAAAAGCAATGTCCATAGAGTAAAGTCTGCCACAGAGCATCTCTCTCTCTCTGCCAGTCCACTCTTACCTCAAAGTTCATGGAGATGGGAGGCCTTGTCCACTTCTTCTTAGTGTCTGTCTGCAGCAGTTCAATTTCAGCCGATATCTGGGACTCCTTCATGCCACCCATACGCTTGATCCTGCAGAACCACCACACACACACACACACACACACACACATAACAACAGATCAGTGGAATGCTTTGTCACAGGAACAAGTGCTTATCAGTTTTAAAAATTCTTAAAAAAATATGATTATTGGCTATTTAAAGGCAAATAAGTACCACACACACACACACACACACACACACACACACACACACACACACACACACACACACAAACACACACACACACAGTTTAAACACAGTTTAAATGAAGAAGTAGTGTCTGCAACAAGTGTGCATACTTTTAAAGTAAGATTGGATGAGTGTGGATATGGAGATGGGGCCACACCAACATAAAGCCCAGGCCCTGTAAAACTACAACTAGGTAAATACACACACACACACACACACACACACACACACACACACACACACACACACACACCATAAAATTTCACTCGTGATATTTAATTTAAACACAATTGTTAAAAACTTCATTGAGGTAAAAGGAGTTTCTATTCACAAGCTTAATTTAATAACAAATTACCATCTTTGAAAAATTACCTGGATAATGATTGCTATGTTACTTAACGAAAGAAAGATGAACTCTACTTGCAATATTCCATAATTAATCACTGTGTTCATCATGAGTCTATTCTTACTCTTATTACTACAAAGAGAAGAACACTCACCCAGGAATGAACTTGACAACCTTACTCTTATAATTTTGTTCTTGCTTCTGGTATCACTTCTTTACAACTCTCACTGGCACGCACACACACACACACACACACACACACACACACACACACACACACACACACACACACACACACACACACCTCAGTGAACATCAACCACTTACTTCCACACAATGGCATTTTCTGAAGCCTTGTACTTTGCCTTTCCTTTCATACAGATGAGCTGCACCCCAGAAGTATTGAGAGGAGTTGGAATCCGCACCTGAAGAAATAATAATGACACTTTACTGAACATGTCCATGGCAGTGTAGTGGATAAGTTGGTGAGCGTGGGATCGGGTAGACGTCCACGCGTAGATTCAAATCCCATCACGTACCACCTTGAAACTTTGTCATTAGTCGATAAGTTTAAAGTTACCTACATGTCACCGTGATACCCAGATTCTAGGTGGAAGTGTAATTGCATTACACCAAAGATGCACTTGGGTGGTGATATGGGCACTAATATGGGTACCACTATAAATAAAATTGCCTGCGCCACTAATGGGTGGAAGCTGAACAGCACTCCCCATACTCTTCAAGTGTACCTACAGGCACTATAGGCCAAGTTTCTCTCAACTTCCCAAACTCCCACACTGCACCCTTCCACCCTTGCCTCCCACCCCTGCCTTCCATTTGCACTGTTACTGATTTCACCATCTATCCTACTGATGTTTGCACCCCTCACACTCAACTCCACATTAGTCATAAAAACAAACCAGTACACATGAGGGGCGATGCCATTAACCCCTTCAGTACTGGGAAACATTTTAACCATGATTTTTTGGGTATGATTAAAATTTTTTATTTGCATTAGGAAGGATCTACAGAGGTCAAAAGATTAATGGTCAGAGTCTTTACTATTTTGATCTCCATGTAAGTTTCTGAATCCATATAAAATTGCTAAATAGTAACCAGAATGAATATGAAAATACTGCATGGTGCTGAAGGGGTTAAAGAAGTCAGTCACTAAAAGAATGGTGAAGGACAGCAAGGAACTAAACGTCTGTTACTTTACTTACTAAGATTCAATGAGGAAGGTCACAGCCAAAATACAAAATAAACAAAGTAATTCTGCTTCATCCTGTGTTTGCACTTGCTGAAACCTGCATTCACTTGTTTTACTCACACAATATGCAAATATAAATTTTATTTATTTACTTTTTTTTTCCAACAATGCAGGCTTTTCATGGGAATTTATGGGCTAAAGGAGGTATCTTTTTAGGTCCCTTCTATGTGAAAGCTCACCCACTAGGAAACTGTTACCCTGTGTGAGAAAGCACAACCTACACTTGGACCATGGCCAGGATTCAAACTCATGCGCTTGGAGATCCCTTGGACCCCAAAGTGCGCATGGTTCCACTGTACCATGGCGGGTCCATCTATCTATATAAAAAAGCAACAATCCCACACAGGATGACCCAGACAAAGCAGTACACTTTATCTGTGGACTGGCATCTAAGTGGGCCTTTTTGTTTAATAATTTTGTTGCCCTAGGCCAATTTTCTCTTCTTACTTTGAAAAATATATAAATATACAATTCACACTATTAAGACTAAGTAAAACAACATGAATATTAATTGATTAAAGCAAGCAAAAGGGAATGTTCAACTTGAAAAAGAAAATTCATGGATGTGAAAGTTAACAGTAAAAAAGGAAACTCAACACAGGACAAGGAGAGCTGACCTCGATCTTTTGTGCCAGCAGTGAAGGCTTGAAGTTACTCTTGATGACCACCTTCACCTCCATCTTGGTGCGGCCCACCTCGCGCACCAGCGGGATCACTCGGAAAGGCAGGGAGATGTCCTTGGTGGTGCGGTACCTGTCACACAAGACCAAGAGTGTTGTTACCAGCAGTGCACAGTGATGGGAACACCTGACCTGGAGGTGCTGTGTGGGATGGGTCAGGTCACACCATCTACACACTTTGGACGCGACTTGCACCAGCCACCGGTCTTATCTACTACTCCAGAATTTCTGTTTGGTGGTTCCCTTAATTAAGACCACAGGTAGATATCACATTCACACACACAAGGCTTTATGGATAGGCAACATTGGTGTACAAAACACAGCTTTCCAAACAGGACAACAGATCAGTGAAAACCGTAACTAGAGGACATAGTGTGTGTTATTATTATAAACAAACTTAACTCTTTTACAATCTCACACATCTTTCCTTTTCTTGTTGTATTGTTACTTCCACACATTCAATGACCTAGTAATTACTTAAGTTATTAAGTTAATAACTATTTTAGTACCTTTTCGTCTTGCACATACTTATAAAGATTCCATAAGTTGCTCTTAGTGTCAAAAATTGTTACACATCACAGTAAAAGTAAAAAAATTAATAATAATATAATAATAAAAGGCAAAATATTACAAGCTTAATCAATCCAGTCACACCATAGAAAAGTAAACAGAGAAATGCAAGGCAGAATATTACAAGCTTGAATCAATCCAGTCATACCATAGACAAGTAAACAGACAAACACAAAACAGAATATTACAAGCTTGAATTGATCCGGTCATACCATAGACAAGTAAACAGCGAAAAAACTATCATACAAAAGTTAACAGCTCACCTCATGAGTTCAAATTCCCCATCAGGAGGAACAAAGGATATAGAATGCTCCGTCTCAAACTTGGACAGCTTGACACATTGGTGGAACTGGCAGTCGTCGATAGCAATGCTGGTCTTCCCGGATCTTTGTGACTCATCAGACGAACCTAAAAAACAAGTCATTCTTTAAATAACAAATTATAATAGCATTTATAATTTCTTCCACATGAATAACATGGCTCAACTTGAAGCAATAAACTCACTGTACACTGGAAAGACAATAAGAAAGTAACTGAAGTTAATTGCCCATAAATGAGAATGTTTACCTACAGTTCTACAGTCCCATGAGTTCCAATATCATACAAATCTCCCGGAGAACTGCTTCAGTAAAAGACCACAAGTATTACAATAGAACTGGAAAATAAGAGGGTGTGAGAAACTACCCTGCAATATCCCTGGTTTGTGTGTCTGTCTGGCTGAATATGTGTCATAGTGTGAGTCTGCCTTACCTCTCTTGGCGTCCATGACAATCTTGTCGTTGATGCCAAACTTGCACTCTGGCATGCCTGACAGGTAGCTCTTCATCACCACCTTGCCAGCAACATGGGCAGACAACACCTGGCCTGTACACAACACACTCAGCTATAACCACACCTCATCTCGTAATCATCATAACTATTTCAAATTCCTCAGATACACAAATCAAACTTGCACTTCTGATTATGTAACAATTTATACTTTAGAACAAAAACTGAACTTGTAAATAAGAATAAAAGATTAAGTTGCAATGTCAGAACAAGATGTAAATGGTACTCATATGTCAGAGAGAGAGAGAGAGAGAGAGAGAGAGAGAGAGAGAGAGAGAGAGAGAGAGAGAGAGAGAGAGAGAGAGAGAGAGAGAGAGCAGCTTACCTTGGGGGGACATGAGCAGGTTGACATATTCAATAACATCCAGGAAGAGTTCGTTGCGCCGGTACTTGATCCCCTCGCGCCGCCACCCAATCTGTCCCGTCACCTGTGGCCAGTACAACATGTGAGGGAAAGGAGGAAAAAAATACTGCTACTGCAAGAGTCAGCACAAACACAACATCCCAGAATGCTCTTGTTACTGGTGATGCATCTTTTGTAATGAATTCACAAGGTTTCTAAGGAAGCAAAGACATGAGCAGCAATTTATCAATGCATGACTACCCAATCCTTGAATACTTTTGTTATTGGTAATTCTATCTTTATCACCAAAGTAATTTTTATCATTAACACCCATAAAGGTATTTCTCAGAGGAAGCAAAACATAAGAGGCATGAGACACAACACTTTCTTCTTCCTCTCACACCTATTCTGTCCAATTCTCTAATACAAGAGTTAATCAGTACTCTCAATCATTCATAACTTTCTCTGGTAAACTCTGCAAGTCCCTGCCTGTTTCTGTATTTCCATCTTCCTACGAACTGACTTCTTTTAAGAGGGAAATGTCAAGAAATTTGTCACTAACTTTAGGCTAACTCTACTTATCTTTAAGGGAACTGGCAATCAAGTGGGCCTTTTTAAAATTTTTTCATTGCCCTTGACCAGCTTCCCCTCTTGCATAAAGAAGAAGAAGAAGAAGAAGAAGAAGCCAACCTGAGAAGTGATTTGTGACTGCTCCTCCTTGCTGGCCGTCTTGATGCCCTGCTGAGTAATGAAGGTCTTGAGCACTCCCGTGTCTGTGTTCTGAGGGTACCCAAAGTCAAGGATCTCTGAAATGGACCAAGGCTTATTTGTAACTCCCTCCACTTGAAGATCATCACACAAACCATTCCACACCTTGCAACACTGACAAATACTGTGTCACTTTTGTTCTTACTCTTACAAAGACTATTACTAAACTGTATTACTTTTGATCTTAACCTCTTCAGTACCATGATGCATTTTCATATTTATTCTGGTTACTCTTTGGTGATTTTATACAGCTTCAGGAACTTATGTGGGGATTGAAATAGTGAAGACTCTGGCCATTGATCTTCTGACCTCCATAGACCCTTCCTAATGTAGATAAAATTGTCTAATCATACCCAAAAATTCAAGATAAAAATGCATCCTCACACTGAAAGGGTTAAGCTTACAGAGATTATAACTTTCCTACATCTGGAAAAGCTGTCCTGGTGTGTCTTTGGTTTGGAAAGGCTCTGTGTAGTACTTAATTCTCAACAGTATTCTCTATGCTACACACTGCTTGGTAGCATCTCTGTCCAGACCTACAACTATAAGGTTTCTCTGTGTGGCTGGAGAATAAGGTGGGTTATAATGGAGAACAGGAGCACAGTAGTTCAGGCATTAACCCGTAAGAGGTCAGCACTGATTTACTTCCGAATACTCATCCAGGTCACCAAAAATTCCACTTTTTTTTTTATTCCATATAACTCAAAATGGGCATAGAAAAGTAAAAATAAGAGTTAAAGTTCGAAATTGCCATTTTTTAATGTCCAGCTGGAGCTTTAAATTTACCTCGCTCAGTGATGCTGCCAGACATAAAACTTCTGAATGAGGCTTTTTTTAATCGTTTTATCGATATTTTTCTCCTACGAGACATGTATGATGGCTACATATTCAAATTAACCCATGTTTTATGAAATGAAAAATACAAAAAAATATTTGTAAATACGGTACATATAATGTAAAAAATAATTTGCTCAGTTTATTATTTTTTTTCAGTATCTAAGCTTTTTAGTATTGCAGCAGGGTGTGATATTCTTCAAAACAAGGCTCAATGCATAGAGCTACATCACATTCATGACAGTAATACCAAATGTCACTCCGTTTTTTTGGGGTCACGCTAAGGCAGCAGGGAGGGGTGGGGGAGGGGGATGACTAACCCATGTCAGAATGGCGGGAAACTGTGCTGATGTATGCTAGACACTTCAAAGAACATAAATATTGAAGCTGGAGGGAATTTCAAACGCATGGAAACCAAGAAAGGAGCGAAGGTACTTGTACGTGATTGACCACAGATAGTAAGCAAAGACTTCACGTACATGTACGTGGTTGACCTCTTACGGGTTAAGACATCTGACTGCAGTGTTGGAAGCCCCAGGTTGGAATCAGTCAAAGAGTTTCTCAGGTAACTGCCTAGTCCTCAGTTCACCAGCCTTTAAACAAGTACTGGTCACCAATGACTGAGGATGTCAAAGGAAGCAGAGAAAGCAAACGTCTGCCAAACTCTAACAATGAGTGACACCAACAGCCCATCACCAATGACCCACAGCCATAGTACACTTCAATAACAGTGAAAAGGCTTGTATTTGGCAAGGGAAGGATTCTAAAGCTCTTCCTAACACCTTTCCAAATGTCATCTCTTCCCCTACATTTCTAATATTCAAGGGAGTATCAAACAGCACAGGCCACACCTGCCTGTTGAAGGTCCAGACAGTCAGCCACTCACCATCAAGCAGTTCATAGATGAGCACAAAGTTGTTCTTGACATTCTCCTCGGAGATCTTCCCAAAATAGCTGCTCATGACCTGGCAAAGAGTTTGGTGATCAGTGAGTGCAATGGCCAAGACACAGTAACTCTAGCTGTACACATCTTCCTTGAGCTCTGACAGCCTGCAATAGATTCTGTTAATGAGCTTCTTCAGACTGTTGTGAGTTGAAGCAAATGAAAAGAAAACAATACGAATCTGGAAACAATATGAATTGTAACATTACTAATATATTTTCAAAGATCACTCTTCCCTGTGATTCATGTGATTAATTCATGTGTCAACCAGATAATCACACAAAAAATGTCAATGAGAGATCATTAAAGAAGTAAATATCTCACCCCTGCACCCCTTACCTCAAGCATCTTTAGAAGGAACTCAAACACCTGTGAAGCATTCACATTCTGCTTGGTGACGGCCGCCACCCAGATATTGGCACGCTGAGGATAGGCAGTAAAGTAACAGAGTGACAGGAGAGAATCGTGCTGCAAATATCAGTGCCTCTCATACATAAAAAGAAAGTAAAACAATCTGGACAGACTAACACATTGTTACGTATGGAATCGTTAATACAAAGAAGAAATAAACATAAGTACACACACTGGCAGTTTGGCGCTGCTCACCTTGATGTGGAAGAAGCTGGTGCGGGCAATGTTGGTGACGGGGGAGCGGACTTGTTGCCGCGCGTGGATCACATTCACCCTGAAGGCATCCACGGCATTGCGGCCAATGTCATCGCGATACACCCGAGAGATGAGCACCTCCCCCTTATGGTTGTAGATGAATAGCCCCCCAAGCATCTTTGTGGCTCTGCAACACAACACTGCTGCATCACAACACACACACACACACACACACACACACACACACACACACACACACACCTGTTGCATCCTCTTCACCCTTGCACCATGACACTTAAATAGCCTTCCCACACCTCCTCATCCACCACTGAAACTTGTTAACTCTGGAACTCCCTTAGAAGGTTTCAAGACACTTCTCATATTCTTTTTTTAAATGTTCTTTGACAATTCTCTTTTGAGTGTCTTTTTCTGTACTGGGAGTAACCTATGGGTGTTGGCTGCACCTCTGCACACTGCTGCCACCTCAACCTAAGAGTAACCTGACCTCACCATGGCCTGTGGGATTCACGTGTCAAGGGCAATGGGGCGGCAGCACTACACGATCTACACGCATTACCAAGTGTAGTGGAAGACATGCTATGATGCTACAGCACCATTTTTACACCTCAAATAAAAAAAATAATAAATAAATAAATAAAATAAATAAATAAATAAGTCATGCAGTTCTGTGTGAAATATTTGTTAATGTTTACTATCAGTCCTCGCCAGTAATGCATGACACAAGCACACATTGGGGTATTATAGTCACTACACTTTATGTTTATGATGTCTTTTGCACAGCCAACTATTATTGACTCATAATGCTTTTGAAAACCACCACAGAAACAGTGTTAGATTAGGCTTAGGTTGAGTCTGATAAGCTTACGTTTGTTTTTTTTTTTTTTTTTTTTTGGGGGGGGGAGGAGGGTTAGGTTTGGTTTGGATTTAGCTAGCGGAGAAACGTACAGACCAAATTTCACACCTTATTAGAAAAAAAAAGTCAAGCCAAACAGTTATATTTGGCAAAGAAAGGATCTGTTGTAAATTTTTGTGGAAATATTATAGTTTTTGATAAATGAAAAGCAGGATGAAAGTATGAGCATGAGAATGAGAGTTTTAGTATGCATTTTATTTTTTCTTAATCTTATTTTAGTCCTTTCTATCGTTCTTTTAAATTTTTCTTATTTATCTATTTTTTCTATACTTCCTCTGATTCTGTTCTAAGGTAAGGTTGGCATGTTCTCGTTGTTCAACTGTGACACTAATGGGGGACAGGAGCAGCCAATGTCTAAAGTATCAAGTTTGCCTGCTTCAAATTTTACCTGCAAAGAAGGGAAAACTGGCTAAGGGCAACAAAAATGACTAAACAAAAAGGTCCACTTAGATGCCAGTCCCTGAAGAAGGCTTAGAAGTGCAGAATCTAACATCAAGTAATAAGAAAAGTACCAGTTGTTGTATTTTGACACCTAGAACATGAAATTGGCACCTGGCACTGATACCTTCGCTGCATTTATTGTGTGTTGTGGTTAACATAACATAACATATAACATAAATAATAGGATAACAAAGGGCCACCAGGGCCCATCTAGGTTATCCTGTATCAGTCGCACAGCGACCTCGTCATCAGTACTTAAAGATACACTTACAAGTACACAATACATTATATACTAATTTTAAATATTTGGCCCATTAACAGGGCTAAGTCCTGCAGCGAATTCCTCTACAATCTGTGATCCCCATACATGGGGATCATGTCTTGTTTAACTATAGTAAATTTCTTATAAAACTATCATGCAGTGCTATACATAATTATAAATCTAATAAATTTAAGTGCTTATCTAATCTGTTTTTAAACATTGTCAAACTAGTGCTATTTACAACCCTCTCTGGCAATGCATTCCAGAAGTGTACCACTAAAGAAATATTTTCTTCTATCTAACCTGCAGCCTTGCTTTCTAATCTTCCTGCCATGATTTGTAGTCCTACTTCCCTCCTCTAAGGTAAAGAAAGATCTCACATCTATGTAGTTTGTATCTGAGAACATTTTAAATAACTCTATCATATCCCCTCTTATACATCTCCTCTCAAATGAAAACATGTTTAATTCCTTTAATCTATCTCTATACTCCAGGCGCTTTAATGCTGGTATCATCCTAGTTGCTCTTCTCTGAACTGCTTCTAACATGTTGATATCCTGCCTATAGTGGGGTGACCAGGCCTGTATGCAATACTCTAAATGGGGCCTAACATAGGAATTATATAAGCTACGCACCACTTCCTTACTTTTATAACTAACCCCATGTATGGGGACCACAAATTGTAGAGGACCCCGCTGCAGGACTCAGCCCCGTTAATGGGTCAAACACCCAGAACCAGTATACAATGCATTGTGCACTTGTAAGTGTATCCCCAAGTACTGATGACGAGGTCGCTACGCGACTGACACAGGACAACCCAGATGGGCCCCGGTGGCCCTTTGTTACTATTCATGTTATGTTATGTTATGATATGTTAACATTTCTATTTATAAAACCCAGGATCCTATTTGCCCTATTTCTTGCTTCTAAACATTGCTTTGAAAATTTCATAGTCCTGTCTATCACTACTTCTAAATCCTTTCCCTCCTCTACTGCCTCTAGCCAACATCCCTCCATCTCATAGGTAAAGTTTGTGTTGTCTTTACCTAAATGCATAACCTGACACTTTTTAGAATTAACCCCTTCAATACGGTGACGCCTTGAAGGGGTTAATTCTAAAAAGTGTCAGGTTATGCATTTAGGTAAAGACAACACAAACTTTACCTATGAGATGGAGGATGTTGGCTAGAGGCAGTAGGATACAATTAACATCAAGGAACATAACCCTTTAATCCCCTTCCTCATGTTTCATTGTTAAAGTGTTCTCTCTACTAGTAGGTGTTATGGTAGAAATTATCTTATCAGTGGGATGTGCCAGTAGGAGTAGCAGTGACAGTAGTGGTGGTGGTGATGGTAGTAGTAGTAGTAGTAGTAGTAGTAGTAGTAGTAGTAGTAGTGGTGGTGGTGGTGGTGGTGGTGGTGGTGGTGGTAGTAGTGGTGGTGGTGGTGATAGTAGTAGTAATAATGGTGATAGAAGAAGTTGTAGTAGTAGTAGTAGTAGTAGTAATAGTGGTGGTGGTAGTACGGCAGTAGTGAAGGTTGTGGTGGTAGCAGTAACAGTAAGAGTGGCGGCAGATTAACAGTACCATAAACAACAGTACCAGCAACAGCAGCACCAGTAACTACCACCAACAACCACTCACTCTCACTACAACAACAACAAACAAACAACAGCTGAGAGAGAAGGAGAGAGAGAGAACTGTCAGCGCAACACACTTTTCCTCCTCCAAACCTGTTATTTCCACATCTTCTCGCGCCCACACCTGCTCCACCACATCTCCACACACTCCTGCCACGCCCGCACCCACTAATTTACCTGTGTGGAGTAGTAAAGAGGGAGAACTCACCTTAATTAATAGCCGGGAGAGGAGTGTTCATCCTAAGGGGGGCGGATCAATCTCCTCTGTTCCGTTCCGTTCCTTGGTTCCGTTCCATTTTGTCCAGTAGGCGTGGAATAAATTATTTTTTTCTTATATTCAGTTACTTTTTTATGTTTTAGTATGTTTTATTTTTCTTAGTCATATTTTGTTCTTTTTATCGTTATTTGTTTCCTTTTTTGTTATGCTTCCTTCGTTGCTGTTCTACCTAACGTTGGTCTGTTCTCAGTGTTCGTATTAGTTTTCTTGTCTTTTTTATCACGTATTTTATTTTTTAGGCAGTATTTTATTAGTTTGGTTAATTTCGTATTGTTTATTTTTATATTTCTTGTTAATGGGTTCCTTTCTGTTCCGTTCCGTCCAGCCCTCTGAGATTGCACCGTGGAGTAATATGGCAATGTTCTGTTCTTTTCAGCTCTTTTTACTTTTTCTTGGTGTTTGTGATATGTTTTATTTTACTGTTTTATTTGTTGTCCTTACTCTTTTGTCACGCCCTCTCCCTGGTGTTCATGTGAATTTTTGTTTCGTTTCGTTCCTTAAAGTTATTTCCACCCGTAAACAATGTATTTTTGTCGATTTCATATAGGAAAAAATACATGAAAATATTTTATGATAATTTATATTTAATATTCGGATAAACAGAGAACACTTGCGTCACATTTCATTCCTGTCCTTGGCATATTTCACACACTCCAGCACCACATACTTCACCTCATTCTCTTCCATTCATACTCATCCATACACTGTGCCCCTCCCTCAGGCCACTTTTCATACATAGGGGTATCTTAATTTCTCTCTATAGTTCTCTTTTACTTCATCTCATTCTCTCATTCACTCAGTTTAACATGTTCCACTACTCAGGCATCATGTCATATTTCCTTCCTTCCATCCATTATTTCTTTTCTTTTAATCCGTTATCCTCTTTTAATCTATTCATTCATCCATTATTTTTCCTGTCTACCTTTCATTCCTTGCATGTGTTCATTATTTTTTTCTTCCATTTTTTCTATTATTTTTTTTATTATTTTTATTACTATTATATATTTTTTTTTCAACATACCTCTTTAGCATTTTAAGTTTACTGCTACTACTATTCTCTCTCTCTCTCTCTCTCTCTCTCTCTCTCTCTCTCTCTCTCTCTCTCTCTCTCTCTCTCTGGGTTCGCACGTAAACTGCAACGGTAAAAAATAGATTAATTAAATAAAAAAAAAAAAATGGAACACTTGAAAACCTCGTGTAACTTAGACTTTAATGCCTTTTGAGTATATAAATATTGTTATTCAGCATCTAAAAAGGTTAAAACATCACCGAAAACCCGTGTCGAAGTGTTTGCGGAACGAGGGCGAGCCAAGTCAGACTGGAGCCACGAGTGGTGGAGCCAGTGCTTGCCTTGTCTCCTACTCGGCATCACACACACACACACACACACACACCGCCCGGTAGCTCAGTGGTTAGAGCGCTGGCTTCACAAGCCAGAGGACCGGGGTTTGATTCCCCGGCCGGGTGGAGATATTTGGGTGTGTCTCCTTTCACGTGTAGCCCCTGTTCACCTAGCAGTGAGTAGGTACGGGATGTAAATCGAGGAGTTGTGACCTTGTTGTCCCGGTGTGTGGTGAGTGCCTAGTCTCAGGCCTATCCGAAGATCGGAAATAATGAGCTCTGAGCTCGTTCCGTAGGGTAACGTCTGGCAGTCTCGTCAGAGACTGCAGCAGATCAAACAGTGAACACACACACACACACACACACACACACACACACACACACATTGTATGCCTGAAAACACCATGACAAAACTTTATTGTATGCCAGATATGGGCGAAGAGACCCAGTACAGCATAACACACACACACACACATCTGGAAAAAAAAAACACCGTATTTCTTAGTAGATAGGACAGAGTCAGTGTAACAGTATCACACACACACACACACACACACACACACACACACACGGATGAAAATAACCCAGAATACTTGGAAAACACTGTATTTCATGCTATATCTAGCCAGGAAGGCAGCCAGGGAGTTCACGCACCATGATGACGTCACAGACCCGCAGCGGCTGCTGGGTTGGCAGTTATTTACGTGTACATAAATAATTAAAAATGACCCCTCGAAATAACGCAGCTAGACCCGAAAGCTGTATATGTTCTGACTTGACACATTTTTTAACTAACACCAAAAATATAAGGAGATTTCAAATCACAGTAATATTAAAGATTTTTAAAGAACTACTTTAAAAATCAGTGGAAACTTGACCCTCACATTCATATAATTGAAATACCCACCCATTTTCACTTGAACGAGATGAAAACTCTTTAAAAAATATGAACAATTGTTTCCAGCACTTTAAAGTGAGTTAGAGCCAGAAATAACTAAGTCACAAGAATAACAACAAAACTATTATTGGAACATTAACATTATTGAAAAACAATACCTCACTCCACATAGTTCATTGAATGGAAAGCCAAACACTTTAAAAGATAGAAACGATTTTTTGGAAATAATAAGAAATTGATATACTGGCTAAAATTAAAAAAAAAAAAAAAGTTGAATGATCCTGAAAATTTGGCGCCAAAAACTACCATTATCTAACACAAAAACAACGCCAACATCAACACGGCCCACTTCACACACTTAAAAACAACGAAATATTCTAGGAAAACAGAAAAACTTACTATGAAGCCAAAATAAACAATTCATAAATAAAAATTAATAATAATGGAATTTGACAGGCAGGGACAGGCATATCCAAGATGGCGGCTGGACCGTGAAGGGGACCACCGCCCCTTCTGCCTTATTTAGATCTTCACCAAACATAAATTAGGCAATGGCAGGTAGATTTGAACAATGGATTTGAAAGGTTACCGATGAGGGTCCATGTTGTGGCAAGATAGCCCTGGTGGCCACCAATAGTCAAAGATAAGACAGGTTATGTAAATAAATAGAGACAAGCCAGCCGCCAGCTCAGCCGCTTTGTATCAATAATTTACTAATCATTAATACAAAAACCTAAATGACAGATACATAACTTTGAAAATACCCAAATAACGCATAATAAGGCTTAAACTCCTCGTCCAAACCCTTGAAAATGACACGGAAGGTATTTGATGATTTTTCCTGAGTTATCCCTCAGCCGTGACTCGCCTCAAATAAACACTGAGACACGGCAAGACCTGTGTCACGGATGTACACACCTTGATTACGTAGTCGTGCCTCCGATTTTGTGTTGTGGCTTTAGTCAAATAATAAGATGTTATGGAGACGTAGAGAATCTTGAGTCACATCAACTAGAGCCTTTAATTTTGAGTGTAGAGATCTTGTTAATGTCACTTGAACCTTGAAAACACTTAAAATTCCGTGTCAATTTCAGTCCAGCAAAGGCTTTTAAAAATAGTGAAGGTATAGCGCTCACTTGTCCACCTGCTCCTACTCGTACCGTGACGGAAAACTGGGTCACTGGATGAACTGACGGGCTGGTCACTGGTGGCTTGGTGCTAGATGGCGCTGCTGTTCTGCCTGTATCAGACTAGCATCAGTGCAAGAGGCCATATAAACAAGCTTGTTATTTGAAAGGAAAGTTTGCTGTTAGAGTAATGTTGACAGTACTGCATAGTTAGGTGCAACCTTTCCTGTACTTTATCGTAGTAATAGTAAAAATGTAAGTAGGAGGGTATAAAGTAAGCGAATTATGCGCGTTCCCCACTCTAACTCGCCGCTAATGTTGGTAACGCTGGCATTAACTATTAGGTGACATTTTAGTCCTGAATGTTTTAATCAGGCTACATGTTATTATGCTCCTGTTACTTTTTGATTTAACAAACCATTAAACAAGAATAACCATTGCGTTTGCTTGTCTCTTTCCGTCGATGTAATGAAAGAAGCGGTCCTTAATGATTACTTTTATTCAACTGACAAAATCAAAAGGCTGGTCTTTCAGACCTTTTTTTTTTTTCACTTTAAGACAGCATACACTTCAAGGAACGAGTATAACACATCTGCATGAGTGACATTTTTCCTTGTATGCCGCGCCTGGCAACGCTGCTCGTCTGCTGTTCAGGCTGCCAGAAAATAATGAAATATTTCTCTGTTTGTAATGAAAGGTGGCTATTTATGTCTTTGTTCTGCATGTTGTTACTATAAATAATAGCGCCCCAGAGTGAGACAACCAACCACTGCTAAACGCATACTTTGGCTCTATAATATTGTTCTGTACATTAGTCAAATTGCATGTATCTAGTGCAGCGTTTTTCAACCTTTTCCGACCATAGCTCCCTCTGTTGTCATGTCTATAAGTAGTCCAGCACCGCTCACTAATATCTTGTTAGTAAAATGATAAAAGAAAGTGAAGTGTGTGCATCACTTCCCAGCACCCCCAATAACTGATTCCAGCACCCCAGGTTGGGAATTGCTGATCTAGTGTTAATCTTTCATTTATTTTGTAATTAAAACAATGAAAAAACTAATTGCAGTCCATTTAATCCTCTCAAATAAGACGGTAAGACGAACCTTGTATATATTATGTCCTTCCACACGTAAGCAGATGGGCGAATACTCTCTCTCTCTCTCTCTCTCTCTCTCTCTCTCTCTCTCTCTCTCTCTCTCTCTCTCTCTCTCTGTGTGTGTGTGTGTGTGTGTGTCTGTGTCTGTGTCAGTGTCTGTATGTGTGTGTGTGTGTGTGTGTGTGTGTGTGTGTGTGTGTGTGTGTTTGTGTCTGTGTGCGTCAGTGTGTGTGTGTGTGTGTGTGTGTGTGTGTGTGTGTGAGTGTGTGTGTGTGTGTGTGTGTGTGTCAGTGTCTGTGTGTGTGTGTGTGTGTGTGTGTGTGTGTGTGTGTGTGTGTGTGTGTGTGTGTGTGTGTGTGTAGATCGGAAGAAAGGAAGGAAACACTGGCGAGATCGTGGGAAAAAGAAGAGGAAGAGAAGGGAGTTACTTCCGCTCAAGAGGCTGGGACAGGTGTGGGTCTGGGTGTGGGCAGGTGAAGGCAGGGATAGAGAGAGGGAAGCGGAAGGAACAGGTGAATGAGTGGGTGACGAAAGAAAGGGAGCAGAGAGAGAGAGAGAGAGAGAGAGAGAGAGAGAGAGAGAGAGAGAGAGAGAGAGAGAGAGAGAGAGAGAGAGGAATGTAAGACGAGAAAATATAAAAAAAATATAAGGAAGAAAAAATAAGGAAAATGAGAGTAAATGGAAAGGAAGGTGTAGGAGTGAAGGAAAGGAAAAGAATAATGGACGATGAATGAAAGAGAATAATGAAGATAGGAGAGAATAGAAGGAGAAAGTGAGTCAACCCATAACAAGAGAAGAAGAAGAATAAAAAAAAAGAGAAAGAATGTCAACCGTGAAAAGAAAAAAAAATACGCTAGAGATAGATAGATAGATAGATAGATAGAGAGAGAGAGAGAGAGAGAGAGAGAGAGAGAGAGAGAGAGAGAGAGAGAGAGAGAGAAGTAGCGAGGACAAGAGGAAGAAAGTGAGAAAAAAAAAAGAAAATAGGCCACGCATGAAGAAGAAACGGAAGTGCATTCAGTAATAGCCGTGGGAATGAGCTCTCTCTCTCTCTCTCTCTCTCTCTCTCTCTCTCTCTCTCTCTCTCTGTGTCATTTTTCTTGTTTTTTTTTCTTTTCACAGTTGACATTCTTTCTCTTTTTTTATTCTTCCATTTTTCTAACTTCCTTCATTCCACCACGCGTCTATTTCAATCTATCCTTTATTTAATTTATTTTTTCACAACTGACAAGTAACAGCGTTCTCTCGTATCCTTCACAGCACATTTTACCTTCTAGACAGTTGACAGTGTCTCGTCTGGTTCCCTCTCCTTGGATAAGCTGTGGATGGACAAGACTGGTATAAGCATTTCAGTAAACACACACAAAAATATCTATACTGCTGATAGTGCCTCGTCTGGTTCCCTCTCCTTGGATTAGCTGTAGATGGACAAGACTGGTAGGTATTTCAATAACCACACACAAAAGCATCTATACTGTTGATGGTGCCTCGTCTGGTTCCCTCTCCTTAGATAAGCTGGAGATGGACAAGACTGGTAGGTATTTCAGTAAACACACACAAAAACCATCTATACTGTTGATAGTGCCTTGTCTGGTTCCCTCTCCTTAGATAAGCTGTAGATATTTCAGTAACCACACACAAAATCAACGTATATACATGCACACTATGAAATATTAGCCTTTGAAAACTCCTCATAAACGTAATACAATGACGCTTCTCACTTCGTTGTACTTTTGAATTATCGAGGTTCCAGGGATATTAACTCCAGTACCATGACATTTTTTTTTTTTCTCATATTTATTCTGCTTACTATTTGGTGATTTTATACAGCTTCGTAAACTTATGTGGGGATTGAATATAATGAAGGCTCTGGCCATTTATCTTCTGACCTCCACAAACCCTTCCTAATGTAAATAAAATCATCTAATCACCCCAAACTCAAGGTAAAAATGCGTCTCATGCAGTAATGAAGGAGTTAGGATTTGTCATTCGTTCAGACAATATATCATTAATGTATTGTTTTTTTGTTAATGTGTTAAAAGTGTTGTAGAAAAGGAAAACGAGGAGCAAGATTGAAAGACTATAGATACAGTACTCTCTCTCTCTCTCTCTCTGGAAGAACACGGGCTTAAGGCAGAAAAAAAGATCCCCTTGAAGATGTCAGTCCTAGAGAGAAAATTAAAGTGTTATAGGAAATTTGAGGGTAATTTATGAAGTGACAGAAATGTGGGAATACTGAGGCAGGCCGAAAGTTCCAGAATATATTGTACTGTACTGCTATACGTGTTGCGAACCTCATCAACTTGTGCACGTGTGGTGAAGTACAGACAGGTAAGCTGATTGAGCACGTGTCCTTCTTTGCTTCCGCTGGGTTATCGGGAGGAAGCGATATCCGTGTCTTCATGGTCCAAACGTCAATTTCAAACGTTGACTTGCTTACCGCGCCACTGTTCGACTCGCGCCAATATTTGTTTGGTGTGGTGTTCGGTGCTTTTCCGTGTTCTTTTTATCTATTCATTTAATTACTTATTTATTTATTCATTTGATCTTTTTTTTTTATTTATTTATTTATTTATTTATTTATTTATTTATTTTTTTTTTGTCCTTGTTACAGTAGGAAATGAGTTTGTGTACATAAGCTTCGATGTCAGGAAAGTGTCTGGTATTCTCTCTCTCTCTCTCTCTGAATACCTATATAGTTTTTTTTGTTGATCTATATGCTAGTTTTCAATTATTTAGTTGTCTATTTACATATTTATTTATTTAATTTATCTAATTTATCGTGTGTGTGTGTAATTCACTGTTTGATCTGCTGCAGTCTCTGACGAGACAGCCAGAACGGAACGGAACGAGCTCAGAGCTCATTATTTCCGATCTTCGGATAGGCCTGAGACCAGGCACACAACACACACCGGGACAACAAGGTCACAACTCCTCGATTTACATCCCGTACCTACTCACTGCTAGGTGAACAGGGGCTACACGTGAAAGGAGACACACCCAAATATCTCCACCCAGCCGGGGAATCGAACCCCAGTCCTCTGGCTTGTGAAGCCAGCGCTCTAACCACTGAGCTACCGGGCCGTGTGTGTGTGTGTGTGTGTGTGTGTGTGTGTGTGTGTGTGTGTGTGATATATTCTATTAGAGTTAGACGGTCACAGTTCACTCATATACGTCTTTGCTTCCTGTTCTACTAATGGAAGAAGCGGAAACAAATCTATACCCAACAGTTAATAACTCCTTCGATACCGGGTCACATTTTTACCTAAAGATCTGTGTACGGTTAGACCATTTTATTGACATTAGGAACGGTCTATGGAGGTAAGAAGATTAATGGCCAGAGTCTTCACTATTTTGATCGCCCACATGAGTTTCTGAAGCTGTATAAAATCACCACATAGTAAACAGAGTGAATATGAAAACGCGTTGTGGTACTGAAGAGATTAAGCAACATCTCTACCATACTTTCCCTCTCAGATAGGCACCGCTTCCTTCCACACCACCGTCAACCTCTGTTCATTCCCTCCACTCAGCAGGTTACATAGTTTGAAAATATTAACTTATATATCTATTTTCCCGTATTCTGAAATGCTTTTCTGCCACGTTTCCACTTTCAAATGGCTCTGGTTGAAATTACGCAGTTTTTTTAAGGGGATTTTCACGGTTTTAGTGACCGATTAACTAGATTTCTATTATATTAAGAGGGTAAACAGTCTTAAGAACCCGGCTAATCATATCTGCTACTTTTGAAAATACTCGTGTTAAGAGAGTAGCTTGTCAATACAGGCCTTTTACATAAGTTAGTCGAATTTTTTTGTGATGTATTAATCCCTTCAGTACCAGGACGTGTTTTTACATTCATTCTGCTTACTATTTGATGATTCTATACAGCTTCGGAAACATATGTGGGGATTAAAATAGTGAAGACTCCGGCCATTAATTCCCTGACCTCCATAGACCTTTCTTAATGTAAATAAAATCGTCTAATCACACCCAAAATTAAAAGTAAAATGCGTCCCAGTACTGAGGGAGTTAATAAGATCTCTACATATCTCTCTGGGAAAGCAGTCTTAAAAACTCGGCTAATCATCTCTGAAAATAGTCGTGGTGAGAGATTTTTTTTTTTCTGTATACGGGATGATCTCTTGAAGGAAAAAAATACAATAAAAAGGAAATGTAATGACTTAACGATGCTTTCCATGGACTTCTATATAATATACTATAATCTCTGAGCCTAAACGTAACTCTCTCTGTACTCCGAATGACTTTATTCTGTCACCAGGATAAAGTTTCTCAAAGATCCCAGAAATTATTAGTTACGTTCTTATGGGTGTTTTAGTCCAGTGCTGACTCAGAATCCTTGTCAAACTCTCACTAGGATCATGAGAGTATCCTTCATTAGTAGGATCTGTTACAGCCTCTTAATCTATCACCAGAATCATGACAACGTCCTTGAGAACCTCGATAACTTCCACTACAGGCTCTTAAATTAGAATCATGAAAATACCATGGAAAACCAGTTACTTCTACTTGAATCGTGGAGACTCTCTTGAAAACTCCAACATCTTCCACTCGAATCATGAAAACACCATTGGAAGCCTCGGTGACTTCCATTACATAGAAACCGTTAACCTATCATTACTAAAATCATAGAAACATTTTGAAAAATGACAATAACTTTCAAGACGCCAAGATGAACTACAGTAATCACATAGAAAACACCAAATGGCCACCTTCATTATAGCTTCATGAAAGTGGTAGAGTTGATAGAGAGAAATATTTGAGAATGCGGGCTCTTATTAGATTCCAGTAAATTTTGAGAGGCGAGATCGTGAACAGCTGGGCGCGGTGAGCGGGGGCGGGCCGTCTCGGGTGGCGGACGCATTGCACTTTTCCCGCCAAGTATCTTCCCGCCTCGCTTCACCGGGCGGGCCTCTGCGGGGCCGAGGGGCAGGCAGACAGGCAGCCGCTGGACTTGTAGGGATAGCCAGCAGGCATTAGGGTTACCGTAGGGGCAGCTCGTCTCCTGTAGATGGAATGTTACAGAAGAACGCGGTGAAATATGTGACGCGTGTGAAGGCATGGGCAGGTGTCCATTAGTGTTGTGTCTCGTATTACATATACTTCATGGTAGTGTACACTGTATTACCTTCGATCACACATACTTTCCTTTGATGAAACATACTTTTCCTGAATCAAACATGCCTTTCTGTCATCAAATGCATTTCATACATTTTCCTCCACCAAACGCGCACTTAGACACTTACCTCACAGACTGGAGTGTAGGCGAGTGTGGGTGTGGTCTAGGGCTGAGGGAAGGGTACGGCATGGGCGTGAGAGCGGCGGGCGTGGGAGTGACGGCTCAGGTGGCCAACACACCTGTCGCAATAGCCCGACATCCGGCCTCTTGTGTCCTCTGCCCCTCACAGCATCCTCCACTCCACACCTGTGCGAAGCCAAGCCGTCCTCCACTCACCTGTGTTGTCTCTCCCCCCACCCGCTCATCCCCATCCACACCCATCCCTCGAGGAACTTGCCTACAGTTATCCCGCCAATACTGTCTTCCTCGTCCTTGTAGAAGCGGCGGCGGCGGTGGTGGTAGTGGTATAGTTGTTGTTGGTGGTGGCGCTGTTGATATAGTAGTAGTAGTAGTAGTAGTAGTAGTAGTAGTTGTAGTAGTAGTAACAGCAGCAGCAGCACCACCACCACCACCACCACCACCACCACCACCACCACCACCACAACAACAACAACAACAACAACAACAAAATAATTTTCTCCTCCGTAGACATGAACCACCACCAACACCCCTAAAAAAAGAAAGAAAGAAAGAATGGCCAAGGAAAGACTCACAATAACAAGATACGTAAAAGGGGGAAAAAATAGCCTATGAAAAAAGATTCTCACAGTAATACAACATACACTCAAATGAACACACAACAATCGCAATACGGTTACCTGTTCATCACCAACCCACCTGCCCACCTGTCTCTCTCACTCACTCACTCACTCACTCATATACTATTTTATTTTGTTTGGTCAGTTTTTGATGATAGCGAGAAATTTACTTCATTTTATCTTATTTTCCTTCTATTTTCTTTCTTTTCCTTCTTTTATTTTATCTTTCTTCCATTTTCTTTTTCTTAATTTCCTTCGTGCATATTTCACTCCTGTGTCTTGAAGTGCCGTATTCATAACTCATTTATCTACATCAGTACCACCTCTTATGTTCATTTACTTGTTGCTTACCTGCTTATCAGTCTCATAAGCACACGTTTCTATATGCCTTCTTCTTCCTCTTCCTCCTGCTCCTCCTCCTCCTTCTACTCTTCTTCTTCTTCTTCTTCTTCTTCTTCTTCTTATTATTATTATTATTATTATTATTATTATTATTATTATTATTATTATTATTCTGTTTCTTCGCTGGTTTTTTTTCCTTACTCTTTTCAATTTCTTCTTGTATTGTGTCATTCTGTCGTTCATTCCTTCGGCTCTTATCTCTTATTCAATGTATTCTTTTCACTGTATTCCAGATCTTGCTCTTCTTGTGGCCTTGGAAAATAGTCGTGGCGAGTGAGCACAGCGTTTCAGAACATGGGCTTTAGGAAAAAAAAAAAAAAAAAAAAACATCAATTATCAACGAAGTATGGATGGAGACGAAACATTTCAACTCCCACTATGTAAAGAACAGCGTCATGAATGGTGTGTGTGTGTGTGTGTGTGTGTGATCAAGAGGCAGCGCACTCACCTCTATAACACGGTGTATGAATGCCTCTGGTAACTCTATCCAGCTCAGGGCTTCTCTTTCTTACTCACTGTATTTTTCGTGTATTCTCAAATGTTTTAATCTCCGATCTCGAGTGTTTAGAAAGTTTTTTTTCTTTTTTTCTTTTTGTGTGTGTAAGTTGGTGAATTTCTATTTGTAAGAGTGTTTTCATAATTGCAGTGATAATATATCAAGGATTTCGGAATGGTAATGAATAACACACACACACACACACACACACACACACACACACACACACACACACACACGGTAGCTCAGTGGTTAGAGCCAGAGGACCGGATTTCGGAATGGTAATGAATAACACACACACACACACACACACACACACACACACACACACACACACACACACACACACACACACACACCCGGTAGCTCAGTAGTTAGAGCCAGAGGACCAGGGTTCGATTCTCCGGCTGGGTGGAGATATTTGGGTGTGTCTCCTTTCACGTGTAGCCCCTGTTTACCTAGCAGTGAGTAGGTACGGGATGTAAATCGAGGAGTTGTGACCTTGTTGTCCCGGTGTGTGTTGTGTGCCTGGTCTCAGGCCTATCCGAAGATCGGAAATAATGAGCTCTGAGCTCGTTCCGTAGGGTAACGTTTGTTGTCCCGGTGTATGGTGTGTGCCTGGTCTCAGGTCTATGCGAAGATCAGAAATAATGAGCTCTGAGCTCGCTCCGTAGGGTAACGTCTGGCTGTCTCGACTGCAGCAGATCAAACAGTGAACACACACACACAAACTTTGTAGCCTTTGATAAGAGAATAAAGCATTTAAAACTACTACTACTACTACTACTACTACTACTACAGGGGAATGGGTCACCTTGGCAGGGCGGGACAGGTGTAAAGTATACCTGCCGTGCATAACTGATGTCCCGGGCAGGGCTGACTGAGAAAACTAGAAATAGCGTTGATGAAAAATGCGCAGTCCTCAAATAAATCCCCACTGTCTGAACAAACCACGTCTTTGTTCAGGTGGCCTTTGTGTGTCTAGAATTTCACGGAGGGAGACTGTTGGTGTTTGGAAGGCAGGCAGGCTGGTTAGAGGAAAGGGACGGGGACTGGGGTGAAGAGAAGGATTGTAGGAGTCATTAGGAAACCACTTGAGGCGTATAGGAAGAGCAAAGGGGTAGTAGTGGCCAGTGTGACGTCTCCCACACCCACTATAGGAATGCAGCTTTACTATAGTTGTAGAGAACACCAATCGTCTCATCTGTGATTACCTATTTCAGTGGAATATGCCAAGTGATTTTTCCGTGCCCAGCTATTACACTATTGTACCGTATCAGATAAGAGATAATATAGAAGTTCGTCACTTACTAGGCTGAGATAGCGTTTATCTCACTCCTTTATGCTCTATCAGTTTACTGCCAGAATCTCTTAACGGGATTCTTGTGAGGGAACTAAATAGTCGGGACGGGGGGGGAGTAAGAATTTCTTCTAGCTGTAGAATATTGCGTCATAACTAAATGCAAGTTTCCTTATTACGAAATAGTGGTCGTATTTCAGACATAACAGGATATGATGTACACAGTCAGGGCTCCATTTTATTTACATGGTACTTCTTCCTCAGCATTTAATGGCATTGACCACTGCCATCTTTAAATACCGGTGAGTTGAGTAGAAGTTTTTGGCGGGCAAGTGAATGGACTCAAGATGCCATGCAGGGATTACCGTCCAACTCATTTTTACCCCAAGGACAGGTGACCGTGCCTGGCTGCTGGGTGGGCGAGGTGCTGCCTACATCCATGCATTGGTGTGTGGCATTGGCGTGGGCCACAACAATGCAACAGTGCCCGTGGTATAAGGAAGTATAGAGCGCTGTGCCCCACACGTACCTCCTCCCGCACGGCGAGTCACAGCGGCCTCTCCCACCACCACAAACACCGCCTTGTTTCTACATGAATTCCTATCGTTTTTAAGAACTTTGACTAACACATAACTTCATTATAACTATCATATCACGGGAGGTTCATCCAGACAGTGGCATCTTCCGTGTAAATAAGAAACCTTGTTAAGGGAATGGAAAGTTTTGGCGGGCTTGGAGATCCCAGTCGCTCCTCCCTCCTTCCCTCCCTTCCTCTCCCTTGTCCGCCCTCTCGTGGGGCCCCGCCAGCCTTGCCGTAATTAATATTGTGAAGTCCAATATTGAAAGGCATTGGTAAGCATGGCCAGTTATATATTTGCTGATAAAGTCGTCAGTGTTTGTCGTGGATGTGTTACACTTACTGCCGTGTAGCCCGTATTAACTACGACGGTGTTGTTGTTATTGTTGTTGTTTTGCTGTTGTTGTTGTTGTTGGTGGTGGTGGTGCTGTTGCAGCTACTACTACTACTACTACTACTACAACAACAACAACAACAACTACAACTACTACTACTACTACTACTACTACTACTACTATTACTATTACTACTACTACTATTACTTCTTTTGGTATACTACTACTACTACTTTTGATATATTACTACTACTACTACTACTACTACTACTACTACTACTACTACTACTATAGCTACAATGAGATGTCACACACACACACACACACACACACACACACACTGCTCATGATTATGTAAGCCCTATGGTTTAGCACATCTTATTTTACTGTGAAATGATTAAGTATAACTAATTAAGAGACTCAGCTTCACGAAGGGTAGCATAGTGACATCACAATAATGTGTGTGAGGTAAGACATTCTTTGGTCACTTCTAGCAACAGTTTGTTAATGTGATAAAGAACTCAGAATTGCGCATGATCATCCTAGACAAAGCTACAAGACTAAAGATAAGGCAACCAGGTAAAGCACACTCACAGACAGATAGTAAAGCACCATCTATGAAGTCTTTTTAATCAGCCGATCATATAAATTATAGTCTTGCAACGCTGCAGATGAATGCGAGAGGAAATAATAAAATATGAAATATTAAAGACCCTGCAACATTTCTCAGGATAGAGTCGTATTTCCGTGGCAGGCGCCAAAGACAAGAGAGAGAGGGTGAGGGTAGGATGCGGGCAGCCCCAGTACCCACACTCCCTAGGAGCCGCGGGGGATCTGAGAGGGACGCTCCGAGGGGTCTCGGCACGCGCTGCTCACCCAGGGAGGCAGGGAGGAAGGGAGAGAGCCCGCCTGCCAGCTGCACCTTTCTTCTCGTCCTGGCGTCACCAGCGTCAGTCCTGCTTGGAGGGAAACGAGGGCTGGCTACCACTCTCCCCGCAGTCAGGAACGATTTGTTGTTATCTCTCCTGGAAAATGTTCATATCAGAAATTATGCTTTCGATAACAAATAAAACTGCATCTTTTATTTTTTTGTGTCACACAAGTGTCGTGCTAGTTCGTGCTGACTTGTATATTGAACCGTATTATTGGGTCAGTTTAAGGACTGTGGTTAACACTATTTCATGTCGCTAATGGATATCATTTGATGACACGACATTCGATGACATAGGGGTGCAGAATGCAGGCAGCAATAGACATTGTCACGATATTAAGTCAAATACTGTAATATTTAATTTGATGGAGCCCCAATAAACTCGCTAGATAGCATAGTACACATCCTATAAAAGGGGCAAGTTTGTGGTGGCGGCCGTGGCACACAGTAGTGGGAGCAGCCTCGCACTCCGGCGCCTGTGTGCAGTACGCGGCGCCGGGCCAGGCCGGGCTCTGTGTTGTTGCCGATCAGCTGGCAGGGCTCGGTATTTTATATTTGGCGGGCTTTGACGTTCCTCAGCTGGTCCAATGAGGCGGCGGCAGCGGCAGTGTGGGTTCCAATGGTGGCCAGGGTCATTGTTCCCTGCCGCTCAAAAACTTCCTCTATTTCTGCCACCTTTGCCTTGTTTTGAATGCGGTAAGACCTTACGACTTGGAAATA
>NC_059277.1:12488319-12518319 GCF_017591435.1 Portunus trituberculatus
AGTTTTGCTACTCATCTTGTTACTACTACATTTATCTTTTCTTTCTTTTTCTCCTCACATTTATACATTTATTTCTCCTTTTCTTTGTCTTTCCTTCAGTTTGTACATTTCATTTTGTCTTCATAACTTTCTTTCAGACTTGCTTTCTCTCTCTCTCTCTCTCTCTCTCTCTCTCTCTCTCTCTCTCTCTCTCTCTCTCTCTCTCTCTCTCTCTCTCTCTCTCTCTCTCTCTCTCTCTCTCTCTCTCTCTCTCTCTCTCTCTCTCTCTCTCTCTCTCTCTCTCTCTCTCCATACATTTATACATGTATCATTCCTCTTCTTTGTCTTTCCTTTAGTTTGTTCAGTATCTTTGTGTCCATAACTTCCTTTCAGATTTGCTATCTGTTTTGTTATTGGTATATTCTCATATTTCCTTGTTTTTTTCTCTTCACACATTTATACACTGGTCATATTGTTCATCTTTTGTCTTTACTTCAGTATGTGTAGTTGTGGTTTCTTTTTCTTCATAACTTCCATTCACAATTAATACCCATCTTGCGACTGGTATATTTTCCTTTCCTTTCTTTCTTTTCTCTCTCTTCTCTTTCTTTTGCACATTTATACATTTCTTTTTCTTTTTCTTTTTTCTTGAGTTTGTGTAGTTGTAATTTCTTTTCTTCATAACTTTCTTTGAGACTTGCTACCGATCTTCCTTCCTTTCCTTTCTTGTTTTCTCTTTTCACACATACACGTGTCATTTCTCTTCTCATGTTTTTCCTTCAGTTTCTATAGTTATTTTGTCTTTTCATAACTTCCTTTCAGACTTGGTACCCATTTTGTTACTGCTACACTTATCTTTCCTTTCTCCCTTTTCTCTTCACATATTTATACACTCTTCCATGTCTTCTTTTGTCTTTCCTTCATTTGGTGTAGCTGTGATTTCTTTTTCTTCATAACTTCCCTTCAGACTTGCTTTTTATCTTATTACTGGTACATCCTCCTTTCCTTTGTTTCTCTTTTTGCGCATATAAATATTTATCATTTATTCTTTTCTTTCTCTTTCCTTCAGTTTATACAGCTATTTTGTCTTTTTCATGATTTCCTTTCATACTTGCTACACATCTTGTTGCTTTTCTTTCCTTTCCTTTTATTTTCTATTCACACTTTTATACACTTATTTCTCCTTTCTTTTATCTTTCCTTCATGTTTATGCAGGTATATTTTGGCTCCTTCATGATTTCCTTTCAGACTTGGTACACATCTTGTTGCTGTTACATTCACCTTCTCTTTTTCCCATTCACCTTAATCTTAGCTTCTCTTCTTTGCCTTTCATTTAGTTTGTACATCTTTTTATTTCTCTACTTGATAACTTCATCCTCATAGCTCTCTATTATGTTGCTGGTCTCTTCTCTTTTCCTGTTTAGTAATGTGTTATACCACTGCTATATATCCCAGTGTGGGTTTTATTAAAGGTGTTGTTAGTAGTATTCTCTTCTTTTTTTTCATCTACATTTGAGTGTCGCTTTCATATTTGCCAAGTAATACATAGGTTTCTTTTTCTAATTTATCTGATCCTGTGGTGTTAGTTTCTTATCCATCACTACTCCCAGAACTCTTTGTATCTGTTTTTGTTTTCCAGATCTCATTACCAAGGCTGTTGTCCCATTTATGTCCTCTCTCACTATTCCCAAGTCTCCTATCTCTGCTGTCTTCATACTACTACTACTACTACTACTACTACTACTACTACTACTACTACTACTCATTGGCTTACTTATACCACCGCCAAGGTCTTCTATCAGTCATTTTTAACGGAATCATGTGACACTTACCAATGTTAAACTCCATTGCCCATTCTCTGCTCCACTCATTCAGTTTGACGAGATCTTCCTCATAACGTTTTTGCTGCAGTCTTCATTTTTAATTTTTGTATTTTTGGCATTATCAGCAAGTTGGTCACATAACTGCCCTCTACAACCTTACTTTATATTCTACATACCTTATTTATTAAAGTGCTGGGTCCCTTCAGTGTTGGTGACCATAGATTGCCACACCTCTCTATCTCTTTACAGTGTACATCCAGCTCTTCTTCCACCTGTTGTTCTTCCTACTCCATCCTTGTACTTCTCCCTTTGTCTGCCTCTTATAAATATTTGTTCTTCCTTTTCCATCCTTCTACTTCTCTGTCTCTGTTATACATATTTGTTTCTTGCTATTCCTTTCTTGTACTTCTTCCTTTGTCTGTCTTGGTTATACATGTTCTTGCTCTTCCATTCTTGTACTTTCTCCCTTTGTCTGCCTTGTTTATATATGTTCTTGCTATACCAGCCTTGTACTTCCTTCCTTTGCCTGCCTTGGTTATACATGTTCTTGCTATGCCATTGTTGTACTGCCTTCTGTGGTGTGCCTCATGCTTATTGATTAAAGATGTTTATTTGCACCAAAACTGAACCTGAAGCAATTCCACTTGTCACATTCTCACAAGAGGAATACTGTTTCTATTTGCTTAATCTCTTCAGTACCAGGATGCATTTTCATGTTCATTCTGGTTAATATTTGGCAATTTTATACAGCCTCAAAAATTTGTGTGGGGGATTAAAATAGTGAAGATTCTGGCTATTAATCTTCTGACGTCCATACATCCTTCCTAAAGTAAATAAAATCATTGAATCATACTCAAAACTCTGGTAAAAATGCATCCTAGTACTGAAGGGATTAAAACTTTTCTCCTTTCCATTCTTTTTAGTCTTTCTGAGTCTTTCATCTGTGTTAGTGAATTTCCTTGAACTCTTTTGGTTGTTATTTCCACATAAGCCTCTGATGAGGGACTGTCAAACACTTTAATGAAATATGTAGTGAAATACAAGTAAATGCTGTCCTCTAAACCATCACCTTGTTGTCTTTCTCTTACTCTTGTGTTGTAAAAACTTGCCAGATTTATAACACGTTTCGTTTAACTTCATTTTGACATCCTGATATAATTGAACTTCATTTTGACTTCCTGATATAATTTAACTTCATTTTGACTTCCTGATATAATTTCCTTCCTTTCTAAGTGTTCTAGCAAGTTTCCTTTGTAGTTTTGCACATGACACTTGTTGTTCATGTAATTCTGTAGTGGAATGTGTCTTATCTGCTTCCATCTTTTTGGTATAATGGAACTAAATGTGCTCTTTCTGATTCCTCATATGCCTTCCTTGTCTTGTTGGTTCTTGGTGTGTGTGTGTGTGTGTGTGTGTGTGTGTGTGTGTGTGTGTGTGTGTGTGTGTGTGTGTGTGTGTGTGTGTGTGTGTATTTACCTAGTTGTAGTTTTACAGGGCCTGGACTTTATGCTCGTGTGGCCCTGTCTCCATATCTACACATCCAATTTTTCTTTCCAATTTTTCTTTAAAACTATGCACACTGGTTGCTGACACCACTTCTTCACTCAAAGTGTTCCAAGTCTCCACATCTTTGCGGGAAGCTATATTTTTTTAACATGTCTCAGACATCTTCCCTTCCTCAGTTTTTTACTATGCGATCTTGTGCTTCTAGTGTCATATTCTTCTCTCAGGATTAGTTTCTCATTATCCACTTGATCCATTCCGTTAATCAATTTGTAAATTTGTATCAGATCCCCTCTCTCTCTTCTCTGTTCCAGGGTTGGTAGATACCATAGCTTTTAGTCTCCTCATATGTCATCCCTTTAAATTCTGGAACCATTCTTGTAGCCATATTTTGTAGTGTGTGTGTCTGTGTGTGTTCAGTGACTGCCTAAAACAAAACAACATCGTTAGGATGTAACAAATAAGGATGTCGCTAAACCAAGTACACTGTAATGAAAGAAAATTGGCCAAATGATATTATTACAATGAATGCAAACTGACTTTACTTCTGCATTCTATAAGACACAACATGAAATACAAACACACACACATCTGCAGCCTCAAGGTTGACTGCTGCACCAAGAGACTTTTCTTACCTTGATGAACCCTTTCCTCTCATCTGTAACTGGACCATGTTCTGAATTACTTCTGTGCCCCACCATTACTTTCAATAGTCTCTTATTGAAGTTACACTGGTTTTTTACAGGTGTTTTTACGGTTCTTGTGACAGATTAATAGGGTTTCTACATCATTGATAAGAAAAACACTTAACCCTTTCAGTATCATGGTGTATTTTCATATTCGTTGTATCTACTATTTGGTGATTTTATATAGCTTCAGAAACTTATTTGGAAATTAGAATAATGAAGACTGGCCATTAATCTTTCAACCTACATAAACCCTTCTTAATGTCAATGAAATTGTCTAATCATACCCAAAACTTATGGTAAAAATATGTCCCAGTACTGAAGGGGTCAAGAATTTGGCTAATCATCTGTGTCCTTTGAAAATAGTTGTGCTGAATAGTGGTCTTTGTTTTGTGTCTTCTTGCCATCTTAGACAAAACAAAGAGACTACATAGGTGCTTGTGAATTACTGGCAGGGTTTTCTTTTTCCATGTAAGAAGGGAAACTTGGCTAAGGACAGCAAAATAACCAAACAAAAAGGTTCACTGAGATGCCAGTCCCCGAACATGGTCAAGAGAGTTAGTCAAAAGAAAGAGATGAATGTCTTGAAACCTCCCTCTTAAATGAGTTCAAGTTGTAGATAGATGGAAACACAGAATCAGGCAATGTGTTCCAGAGTGTACCAGAGAAAGGGATGAATGATTGAAAGTACTGGTTAACTCTTGCACTAGAGAGGTGAACTGAATAGGGATGAGAGAAAGAAAGGTTATTGTAGAGGAGCGAATAGAGAGTACTAGTTAACTCTTGTATTAGAGAGGTGAACAGAATAGGGATGAGAGAAAGAAAAGAAAGGTTATCATAGAAGAGTGAATTGAGAGTACCGGTTCACTGTTGTGTTAGAGAGGTGGATAGAATAGGGGTGAAAGAAAGAAGAGAAAGATTATCATAAAGGAGTGCATGTGAGCAAGAAAATTTAGTAATTCCATTTCCAGGTTAAAAAATGGTTCCCTTACCTCAAGAACAAAACCAGCGATCCTAAGAACTAGAAAAAGAAAGCACTCGGAGAACGAGGATGAGCGGCAAGTGAAACAGCCTCGGGTCGACCCAGTAGACATGGTAAGTAGGTGGTGGTGGTGGTAGTAATGGAGGTGTAAGTGGTGACAGTGGTGGTGGTGGAAGATGAGGGGGTGAGAGAGTGGTAATGGTGGTGATGGTGGAGGTGGAGGAGAAGGAGGAGATTTAAGGACTTTCTGTGGTGTTTGTGTAGTGAAGGTTCTTTAACACAAAATGATCTGTGAGAGGAGTGTTGTGGTGAGAGGCAACACAGGATGGTGCTGTAGTACTCTCCACACTGAAGAATACATCAGATGTGTGAAAATTTAGTCCTTTTCTTTGGTGAAGGTTCATTAACAACATGTGGTGAGAGGAAACACAGACTGACAGGAGTAAGTTGTTTTTCACACAGAAGCAAACAGCACTTGTAAGTGAAGTAAAGTCCTTGTTTTTCATCTCTGAGGCTGGCATTCTAATTGTTTATTTGTTTATTTATGCATCTATTTATTTATCTTTATCTTTGTTGGCCATGGTCAGTGCCTCTCATGCATCTTCTTTTCAAAGGTTTACTAGTTTAATTTAGTTTTTTTTTTTTTTTTTTTTTTTTTTTTTTGTTAGATTAGGCAAGCTTAGTTTAGTAAGGTTAGGTTAGGTTGGAATCCCCACCACATTGCATTCACTGACCTGCCACACGTCACACATTCCCTGACTTGGTGTGTTGCCGTTGCAGCCCGAGCCTCTGGGGACGTCACCTCCAGTCTCAATGTTGACAAGGACCGCTCCTCGGGCTCTGATGGCGCCGTCCCTGAAAACTGGCTCAAGTGAGTGCAGTTCATCACATGTACACCTTGACTTACTGTTCTGTTTTTGTTCACTTTACAGGAAATGATTACTGATGTATTTGTCTTTTCACTGCCATTGTTTACTTTCATGCTGAACAGAGGAGTGTACTGTGCGTCAGTCTTGTGGTGTAAGCAAGTGTGTGTTTTTTTGCTCGGTCTTTACTGGACTATGTTTCTTTCAAGTGTTGTGTGTATTACTTGCATGAAAAGCCTTACCTTTCCTTCATATGCAGAGCTCTTTAGTAATACCTTTGTTTTTTGCTTTTGTTTTCCTTTTTAGTGTTTTTAAGTTATCTTCAGATCATTTTTACATTTTCTTAGTTGTTTAGTGTTAAGTTTGCCCAAAAGACTTTGTCCTTTCAAAATTGTTCTGAAGCTTATAACTGTATCACTGACAAACATAATAGTGTTTAAAGTCTTTAGATGCCGTAGATGCTATAATGTTTGTCAAATAGTTTTGTGTGGTTAATTTTCTTGATACATTACTCAATACTTGATCTAAAGCAAGACTACAAACTCTGCCAGGTTCCGAGGGCTGACATGCACAACGGCACCTCAGCTAAGTCGAAAGCTAACACTACCAAAGCTGGGATGGGCTGACCAGGGGCAGGTGTGGGCCCTCATGTGCAGGAAGGACCGCATATACCCACGCTGCCCTAACTACCTGGTGAAACACCCGTCCCTCCAGGCCCGCATGAGAGCCATCCTGCTGGACTGGCTAACTGAGGTAAAGTGTTATTCTCCCTTTAGTGGATGTAGAGGCTTGTTTTGTTTGTATCTTAGACTAGACTGAAGTGATTTATTCTGTCCGTTTGTTGTAGATGTATACACAAATATTGACTGGGTGACTGAGGTGAAGCATTATTCTGGCCTTGTTTAAGTGTAGATGCTTGTTGTCTAGGTATCCTTGACCTGACAAGTGATTTATTCTGTCTGTTTGTTAGAGATACATACACAAAGCTGGACTGAGTGACTGAGGTGGAGCATTATTCTGGCCTTGTTTAGTAGTTGTAGATGCTTGTAGTGTATCCTTGACTGATTGAAGTGATGTATTCTGTCTGTGTTTGTTGGAGATTCATACACAAACATTGAGTGGCTGACTGAGGGGACGTGTTATTCTCTCTTTCGTACATGTGGATGCTTGTTGTGCATCGACCTTAATGAAGTGATGCATTCCGTCTATTTGCTTACACATTGGGTGGCTAACTGAGGTGGAGATATATTTTGGCTTTCTGTCTTTGTAATTGTAGGTGTAGGGCTTTTTTTTTTTATTAGTTGCATATACTGTACTTACAAAACCATTACTGTGTTCTTGATTGAATAACTTAAGTACAGGTTTATTATGGTATTATCAATCAAAGAAGCATAAACTTATTTTTGCATATGTATATTAGTGTTTGTGTGTTTTCAGTACACCATCCCATTACTTCCATATTTTAGGTGAATGATGTCTAACTTTTCTTGGATGGTCTGTGAAGTACTTTACTTTTGCCTGTTTGCCTGTTTACATTTTATTACTTCCGTATATTAAGTGAATAATGGAGAGTTTTCTTGGAAGATGTGTGAAATTTGGCTGTTGACATCCCATTACATCAATATTTTAGGTGAATAATGCTCAAGTTTTCTTATCAGGTGTGTGAGGTGTTCAACTTCCACCGAGAGTCTTACTACTTGGCCACAGACTACATCGACCGCTACTTGGCGTGTACCGAGGATGTCCCCAAGCAGCAACTCCAGCTTATAGGTGAGTGTCTCCCCTCCCCCTCCCCACATACAGTCTTCCTCTTCTTCCTCTTGTTATTGTTAATGTTCTTTGTCTTGTTCTTATTTCTCTTTTTCCTCTTTTTCTTGTTCTTTCTCTTCTTCCTCTTGTTCTTTTTTTCTTCCTCTTCTTCCTCTGCCTTGTTAATTCATAGTGAAGTCAGCCAGTCATTTGTTATGGATGTTGTCTTCTTTGTGGTGACTGCTCCTCCTGCCCAAGTTTTCTCAATAATTTATTTTTCTTTTCTTTTATTTTTTTGAGGAATTCTGGTCAGAGACTACAAAAAATTTTAAAAAGATAAATAAAATGAATATGTAAAGTAAAAATGGTGACAATTGGGTGTTAATTTGTTGGTGTATTTTTTCTTTTTTTTTTTTTTTTTTTAGTTTTAAGGAACTTTGATAGGCTGATTTAAATTATTTTCTTGGTTGTTTTGTATAGGATAATTTTGTAATGTATCGAGTTATCTTTAGTTTTGGTTCAGGCGTGTTTTACTCGTCAATACCCAACTTCATTATGATTTGTGTAAAGAAACTCACTTCACACTTCATTGCTGTTGTGTGTTGAGATTCCAAATTATTTTGCTAATGTCTGAAATTGTTTGTTTTTTTCAGGTATTACTTGTTTATTCATCTCTGCAAAGATTGAAGAAATTTATCCAAGAAATTTATCCGAGTTTGCCTATGTAACGGACGGTGCTTGCTTAGAGAACGAAATTTTGGAGAAGGAACTAGTCATTTTAAAGGTAAGCCAGTCTGAAGGTCACATGCATTACTGGCCCATCATCACCTGTCATTATTAACTTACTGTGCATTACTGGCCTGTCAAACTTAACCCCTTCAGTACCATGACACATTTCCATATACATTCTCCTTACTATATGGGGATTTTACACAGCTTCAGAAATTAAAACATTGAACACTTGGCCATTAATCTTCTGATCTTCATAGACCCTTCCTAATGTCAATAAAATCATCTAATCATACTCAAAACTCAAGGTAAAAATCCGTTCCAGCACTGAAGGGTGAAATTTAACCCCTTCAGTACTCAAATAAATTTTCATCATGAATTTTTGGTTTGATTAGACAATTTTATTTACATTAGGAGAGGTCCATGGAGGTCAGAAGATTAATAGTCAAAGTCTTCACTGTTTTAATACCCACATAAGTTTCTGAAGCTGTAAAATCATCAAATAATAAGCAGAATAAACATGAAAATGCAGCAGTGTTGAGGTATAAACACTTAATTTTTGTATCATTGCTTTGCTCACAGTTTTTGTGCTGAAGGTAATGATCTTCAGTGTAAACTTAACTCATGGGCTTTAAACTAATATTTTTCTTTCTTTCAAAGCGTTGAGATATAAACTGACTTAATTTTTGTATCTTTGGTGTGCAGAAACTCAACTGGGACTTGTCGCCCATCACCTCCAACACGTGGCTCAGCACATACATCCAGCTGGCCCACGACATCTCCCAGCCTGACACCATGGAGGGAAAGGAGGAGGGCGATGACCACGGCTTTGTCTTCCCACGCTACTCCCCTCTGGCCTTTGTACAGGTGGGTGTGCTGGGAGGAGCTGAATGGTTTGGGTCATGTATAGCTACTTGTTGAAGCTAATCTCCTTTTCTGAATGTTTGAACTGCTAAATAAAGTTATGAGTGATGTAATGTTGAAGGGTGATGACCATAACTGTTCCTTGCTGCTTCCACCTTGCCTTTATATTGTTGCTGTGTGTGTGGGTGTGTTGGGAGAACCAGACTGACTTGGCTCAATGTTAACCGTGTTGGAATAGATTATAATAGTGATATGTAAGGTTTATTAATGAGCCATTTGTTACACTGGAAATATACTGTAGATTGATAGCTGAACACAAAAACTAAGATTGATTTTGGAATGGGTAACTGTTGAGGTTATGGGTGATATTTTGTTCTTTTTCCTGGTTTACAAATGGTCAGTTTACAGTCAGAAGTGAAGATTTAAGAAGTTATTTGGATATGGTAAAGATTAAAGAAAAATGTGCTTCATCCTAATTTATGAATTTATTACTAAGTTTAAGAGTAATAATGTATGACTAGGGCAAGGTGGAGGCTCTGCTGCCACACTTCTTTGTGTTGTGGCACATCTGGTTGGTATAGACAGCTCATTTATGAAATGGGGAATATTTTGATGTTTTCCCTGAATGAGCGTGTGGATAAAATGTCTTATTGATAGATAACTTGTTGACAAATTGGGAGTCATTTTTCTTTTTATTATGTGGGAGGATGTATAAAATTAAGTAGTTTAATGTTGATGTTTGTATTGTTGCAGGTGGCAAGGCTACTGGACCTGTGCACACTGGAGATGTCCAGCCTGTCCTTCACCTCCAGCATGATAGCGGCCACCGCCATGTGCCACGTCATGACCCCTGAGCTGGCCACCAGCGTGTCGGGCTTCTCTCTGGACGACCTCAAGGAATGCTATGACTGGATGGCGGCGTTTGCCATCACGGTGCATGAGATGGGGCCGGTGCAGCTCAAGACCTTCAGCAAGGTGGCACAAGATGACATGCACAATATTCAGACACACTCTGTGGACCTGGAAACTCTGGTACGTTGAAAGACTGTGAAGTGTTGTTGTTTTTAGGGTTGTTATTTTGTCCGCTCATCAAATGAGAAGTATGACGTCCTTGAACATGTATGATAATTGTGCATTGCTTGTGTTCAACAGGAGAGGGCACAGATCAGGCTGACTCAGATCCGGTCGTCGTCGTCCCGCAAGAGCCCCGAGGTGTCAGAGGTTCCCGTGGCCATGCTGACGCCGCCAAAGACGGATGAGAAGGCAAGGATGGTCATGGAGTATTCTGGGTAGTAGTCGGGGCTGTTGGGGAATGAATTGAAGCATTGGTACACATTCCATCGCTGCCGGCCGGCTGGGACTTCTTAATGTTGTTGTTGTTGGGGTGAGTGATTAAGTTGTCCCGGCGTGACGGTCGTGGTGGCAGCCGGTGGTGTGAGTTGCTGTTTCATGTGGCCATTTTTATACATATCAGGCATGTCTGGCCATGCTTATACATACATATCAAAGGCATTTTTAAGCTAATAGAGGCAATATAACATGAAAATGTAAAAAACTTTGTATATTTGCTTTATGTTATTTGCATGCTGTGCAACAATAGTCCAGTAAGCTGTGAATGTCAGAGGAGTGATGAACATGTGAGTGTGTAGGACAGAGTGTGCTAGTGCCAGTGTGTAGAGGAGCGACGGGCTTTGTGGTAACTTTTACACCATGGTTTTACTACTTATTGTAGAATGATCACTTGATAATTTATTAATTTTCAGGCTTTCTTGTTAAAGCTGATGGTTTTAGTTACTTTAACTTATATTGTACATAATAAGGTACATATGTGTACGTAGAAAAGTAACATCAAATAACATTAGTTGAAGTACGAAGTTAAGGATGTGTACGATTATTGTGGATTTGCGTGATGTGCCTGTAATGGGCATTGTATATATCAGAATTTGCCTTAAAAACAATTCTAGTCTTTTTTTAAAGGTATCGCAGTTTTACGTATTAGCGCCAAGTGCAATGGTGTTCTGTAGGGGCGTGAGAAATACCTTTTTGAACACAAGTTTTCCTTTTTGCGCGTTTTGCTCGGAGAAACTTTACCGCAGAGAGGATGTTTCTGTCTGATTTGTGTCTGGGATTGTGATTCTACAAGGCTGTTGGAAGCATGAAGGGAGTGTAGAGGGAAGTCAGAAGCCATGCAAGGTTAATGTCACTTTGAGAGGGTTATTGTGCCAACAGATCTGCCATGACGGCATATCAGCATTTATTTGTGTACTGTAGCAACAGGGCATTGTTTAAAGTATTGATGTGATACAGAATAACTAAAGAAGACTTTTCTGCCGTGGCCATCCCACTGTGGGAGTTCATGGGAGGAGCCACCAGATACACGTTGACTTGTATAGATACATTGACATGATACAGGAATAACATTAAAGAAGACATGTCTACCATGGCCATACCCTCACGGGAGTTCCTGGGAACAGGCACCAGATCTATGTAGACGTGTGCTGTAGATACAGTGACTTGTTATGACAAACCTGAAAGACCTTTACGTACATGCTTTTAAAAAAATAAGAAAAATGGAGTTATTTGGAGATGTTACAGCTTAACATTTACTTTGGAATTTTATGAGTTGGAGGATTATTAACTACTTTTAACATTATTGTTTGTTGTCATCCAATTACTGTTTTAAAGAATGCAAAATTTTCTGTTTGGAGGTGGAAAAAAAAGTAGGCTGTTTATGAGTAACATTTTGTAATTTTGCAAGTGTTGAAATTACAAACATAAATAAAACTATTTTTATGTAGATTAACTTTCAACTTGTATACCTTTTTGATGAGTGTTTAGAGTGTGAGGTGTTTCTTGGTGTGTGGGTGGTGGTGGTGTGGCCTTATAAGGCTTTGGTGAGAGTCCTGCATGTGGTGTGACCAGCAGAGCAGGGCAGGTGTGGCAAAAGGATGGCAATGTTACGGTGTGGCAAGGTGCAACCAGACATGGTGAGGCTCACCAGGTGGAGAGTGAGGTGTGTTGAGCAGACGCTCACACTGTGTGGTCATATCACTCGAGATGTGTCGTGTTCTTTCTGGGACATTACAGAACTAAAAGTGTGGGAGTGTCAGTGTATAACGTGATGCTGTGCTTCCTTCACTAAGTAAAGCTTCTGTAATGACAAAATTTCTCTACACACCATCATGTATGTTAAGAGTGTGGCTCTGGCTCATCTAAGCGCAGTGAATGGTGGTGGTGATGGATGGCAGCTACATTCTCTCACACATGCAGACTCCTTGCCTTTGTGTGTTGTAAGTGGCTGAACACACTACTTACACTGATCTCTACATGAGTTTCAACTTGCTGCTGGCCCCTTTCTCATCAAAGGGCCAAAGCATCCAACCAACACAAGTCCTGTGTGGTGAATAGGCTTGACTGATGAGGCTCCAGTGTCTGTGATCAAGGTGAAGCTGGTTTCAAGCTACCTTAGTCTGAGCTAAAACCTTTGTATGTAAGTAATGTACAAGACACATACACAAACATATCTCAGTGCTGGTTTGTTCTGTGACAAACTATCATGGAGGGTAAAAATACTTTCTCCTGTGTAAAAAAATAAATGCAGCCATCTGACCTAAAGACACGTGCACTCTGAGCTGATGAATGGCGGGCATGGCAGAAGGAACGTGAAAACCTCATCCAGCAAACAGAATCCTTCCCTTTCTCTACATCTACTGTCAATGTCTTCCCTGGTAATGTGGCGTGGTCAGTGGTCAGCATCAGTCATCGTCACTGTAGTTGTCATCGCCGTCCTCACCAATGAATGTTTGTTTAAACCACTCATGTGAGCCTTTCTTGCACCCTGACAAAGGGCCTTGCTTGGCTTTCTTCTCCCTCTTTGTCCTGCTGGTGTGGTGGTCCTGTTGTCTGGAAGTCTGTCTGAGCAGCAGCTTCTTATCTGTGGAAGTCTTCAGGGCATTCACTTTACTCTCCAGCACAAACTTTGCAATGAAGGTGCCCTGCATGTGGTGGTGGTGGCAGTAAAGCCTTCTGGTCAGCCACATGTCTTCATGGTAGCTGTGAATATTGGTACATTTCATTATGGGGCAAAAATTACAGATCCTTGACTTGCCTAATCTGCTCTTTGGTAAGGATAGTTTACAAGAAAAGTTGTATTGGACTTTTAAAGAGAGTAAAAAACAAGTCTTTGTTTTGAATCAAGAGCTGCACTGGGATGGAACAACCAATGTAATGTTATCATACGAGAAGCATGTCCTGACATAAGATGATTTAATTGTATCTCAAGCCTACTGTGTGTATGGGCATGTGCCTCAGCTTTATATGAACCACCCTGTGTGGGATTGCAGGCCTACTAGCATTTAGATTGTAGGGTTTAGACTTGACATCCACACATTGTTGAGGCGTGGCACTGCTTTACTAAGAGTACAAAGAGAGAGGAGACACTAACCTGCGTGTTTTGTAGTGTGTCAGGCCAGGCACTCCGATGCCAAGGCCGGTGGGCACCAGCTTAAACTGAGGTCTGGCCTCCAGCAGGTGTTGTACCACATCTTCATTCTCCTCAGCCTGGCAAAGCAATTGAAAGCATCAGTGTTAACCCGGCCTGCCACTCCCTCTCCCTGATACAAACTCTTCCCCTTTCCCCCTCACTGATACATATCCTTACCTCTCCTTACTCCTTATTACATACCCTTCCTCCATCCTCCCTTCCTTGTTACATACCCTTCCTCCATCTTTCCTTCTCTGTTATGTACCTTTTCTTCATCCTCCCTTTCCTGATACATACCCTTCTTCCTCCCCCCTTCCCTAATGTATACCCTTCTTCCTTCCCCCATCCCTAATTCATCCTGCCCTTAAGTGTTTCAGCACACTGTCTTGAATATCTTTGACAGACTGAAGAAGAAATGGAAGGACTGCAGAGAGAGAGAGAGAGAGAGAGAGAGAGAGAGAGAGAGAGAGAGAGAGAGAGAGATATCCATGAAGACATTTCTGTGGCATTTGGAGATGAGAGCGTAGAGTATATCAAAGCCCTATATTTTCATTGTATTGTGTCATCCCATGGCTCACTCCGTCTTTTTTTATGTAAGAGGGAAAATCTAGCCAAGGGTTAAAAAAAAAAAAAAAAAAAAAAAAAAACTTAGATGCCAGTTCCCAAGCAGGGTCAAAAGAGTTGGCTTAAAGAATAAGATAAATGTCTTGAAACCTTCTTATAGCATCTTCGTAGTAAGCCAGCCACCTCACCAGGACAGAGCAAGTGGTGTACACAAGGTAGGAGTTCTGCATCCTGCCTTGCCTCAAACAGTCAGCGCCATTGAGCAGCAGGAGCCTCTGTCGCGCTGAGATGTGGTGCAAGTCCTCAGTGGTGCAACACACTCTTACTCCTGGGAAAGGGCGCACCATGCCGACTCCTGAGCTTGGCGCGTCCACCAACACCCTCTGGTACCGCCCAGCCTGACTCTGTAACACACACAGCTCACATTACTCCCTTAGGTTAGTACTGGTTACCACATCTCTAAAGCAAGAGTTAACCAGTACTGTCAGTCACTAACCCCTTTCTCAGGTACACTCTGGAACTCCCTGCCTGCTTCTGTGTTTCCATCTATCTAGGACTCCACTCATTAAAGAGGAAGGTTTGAAGACATTTATCCCATTCTGTGCATGAGTTATCTAGTATTCTCAATCACTCACCCCTTTCTCTGGTACACTCTGCAATTCCCTGCCTGCTTCAATGTTTCCATCTACTTAGGATTCGAACTCATTAAAGAGGGAGGTTTGAAGACATTTATCCCATTCTATGCAAGAGTTAACAAGTATTCTCAATCACTCATCCCTTTCTCAGGTACACTCTGGAACTCCCTGCCAGCATCTGTTTCCATCTACATATCTGAACTTATATACAAGAGGGAGATTTCAAGACATTCCATTCTTTGGCTAACTCTCTTGACCCTGTTTGGGAAGTGACATCAAAGTGGGCCTTTTTGTTTAACTTTTTTTGTTGCCCATGTCTGATTACCTCCTGGAAACTGTTATTCTTTATTTTTTGTTGTACAGTCTTTGTAACCCTGAATGTATCCATCTACATACCAGGCAGACTGTTCCATGCATTCCCCACCCTCCCACTCTCTCCCGGCCTAAAAAGATATAAATTTGAGAAGCTACGGGGTAAGTCAGGCAGATTAATATGTTAGCTAAGGGGCAATGGTGAAAAATGGGCGAGTACTTGTAACTTGAGGGTCATTGGTGTAGCATTAACTGTGGTGAGGGTCAGTCGTGTAACATCTTGGTGACTGTCAGTGGTGAGTATTGTTTTGAAGGTCAGGAGGTGTCATATTATCTTGGTGAGGGTCAGTGTTTCTGTAGTATTATCTTGGTGAGAGTCAAGGGATGTAGCATTTATCTTGGTGAAGGTCAGTGGTGTAGTATTATCTTGGTGAGGGTCAAGGGATGTAGCATTTATCTTGGTGAAGGTCAGTGGTGTAGTATTATCTTGGTGAGGGTCAAGGGATGTAGCATTTATCTTGGTGAAGGTCAGTGGTGTAGTATTATCTTGGTGATGGTCAGTGTCAGTGTAGTATGATCTGTGGTAAAGGTCTTAGGTGTAGTATCTGAGGAGAGCAGCGAGCAGTACCTTGGCTAAGAGTGCAGGTTCAATACAGGTGACCACACAGTTCTGCACGTCATGATGGGTGTTGGTGTCCCTCATTGCCTGCACCTCCTCCCTGTGCAGTGTGTTTGCCACCAGCCGGCCCGAGTTCATCTGCATTGCTGCTGTGGGTCAGGCAAGCAGACCATTAGTTTTTTTTTTCTATTATTTAAGAGGGGAAATCTGGCCCAGGGCAAGAAAAACAATTAGCCCTTTCAGTACCATAATGCATTTCCATATCCATTCTGCTTACTATTTGGTGATTTTATACAGCTTCAGAAACTTTTGTAGGGATTAGAATAGTGAGGACTGTGACCATTAATCTTTTGGCCTCCGTACACCCTTCCTAATGTCAGTGAAATAGTCTAATCATACACAAATCTCAAGATAAAAATATGTCTCAGTATTGATGAGGTTAAACAAAAAGGCCCACTGAGATAACAGTTCACAAGCAGGTCTGAGTTAGCCAAAAGAATGGGATAAATGTCTTGAAATCTCCCTCTTAAATGAGTTCAGGTCAAAGGAAGATGGAAATACAGAAGCAGATAAGGAGTTCCATAGTTACGTTGTTGAGACGTTTGAAGAAGTTTGGTTTTGGGATGCAGTTTGTTTTATTCAAATGGGATTAGATTATGTGAGACCTGAGTGAGATGAGAAAGGAGGGTACAGATATTTAGAGGAAGAAGGATACAAAAAGATATTTACAGGAAGAAGAGGATAGAAGATATTTTAAAGGAAGGAGACAAAAAGATATTTAGAGAAAGGGGGCAAAAGTATTTACAGGAAGGAGTAAACAAGTTTTTCTAGAGGAAGAAGGAGACAGAGAACTGTTTAGAGAAAAGAAGAGAGAGGAAGATGTTTTGAGAAGAAGGAAAGGATCAAAGTATTTAGAGAAAGGAAATGGAAAGGTATTAAGAAAAAGAACGAGACATATTTAGAGGAAGGAGATGAGAAGATATTAAGAGGAAGGATACAGGAAGATATTTGGGGATGGAAAGGTATTTAGTTGAAGTTAAGAGGCAATAAATGTGACACAAATAGAAAGAAATATATTCAATATTTAGAGAAACATGTGAGGCAGCAAGTCTGCATGTCAATAGAAAGTGAAAATGTAAACAGTAAAACTGAAGGAAATTAAGCTAAACTCTATAGCCACAATTCTATAAGGCAATACAAAGGAACAGAAAGAGATTGACATACAAGTTAAGTAACATACAGAGCAACAAAGACACACATGGACTGGTGGTGGTACAAATGAGAGGCACCCCCATACCAGACACCACACACTGCTCACCTATGTGCAGTGTCTTGCCTGAGTTGGTGGCACACAGCTCCAGCACATCCTCCCTGGCCTTGGCTGCTACCACCATCACCACCAGGGAACTGATGCTGCCCTGAAACACAAAGCATATATACCTGCTTCTGTATTTTCATCTTCCTCTGACCTAACTAATTTAAAAGGGAGGTTTCTAGACATTTATCCCATTCTTTATGTCAACTCTCAGACCTGCTCAGGTACTGGAATCTAAGTGGGCCTTTTTCTTAAATCTTTTTGTTCCCCTTGGCCAGATTTCCCCTCTTACATAAAAAAAAAAAAAAAAATCTAAATTGTTTTCTTGTTTACTTAGTCAATGTGTGAAAAAAAAAAAAAAAAAAAAAGGCATCAGGTGATGTGAATGGCAAGTGAAGGTACACTTACACAAGCACTATAGAACAAGGTGAGGCTCTGAGCAGCAGTGCCTGGACCTGTGACACTTGTTGCCTTGCCCTTAGGCTGCTCGTGTCTCCCCTTGGCACTCCTCCCCACTGGCACGTTGAGTTCCTGCCACTGTCGCTCCTTCTGAAAATTAATTAGTAATCTGAGAAAAAAACAGGAACAATGATGGTCTCCCGATGACTTGAATGCATGATCATGATGTGATTATTATAGAAAGTTAAGAGTTCCCAATAGTATTTCTGAAGGCCACACCAACACACCTGCTGGGAACACTTTCCATCTAAGATCATTTTCCTGATGAGGGGCCGAGGGCTGGCAGGGTTGTCCAGGGCCAGCATGGTGACACTGGACCACCGCGGCAACCAGGCACTCACTCCTCCCAACACCAGCTCCTGCCACAGCTTCTTGGGGCTGATCTGCATGCGCACACACACATTAGAAACATTTTTTGAACTACTGTACTGGAACATCCATCACTAAAAGAAAATACCTGAGGAGCATAAATCAAGGCACTATGTATTTTCAGTAGACAGATAGAGCAGGTATAATTGAAGCATATATTTCCTCACAAGTGAAGGGAAAGTAGCCAAACCCAAGCACTACCATGCCTCCAAAACATACGAAGACTCGAGGTGTCATACCATTACTTCATTACCTTGAGTGTGTTTGTCCTGAGGAAGGTGACAGGAGGGGTGAAGGAGATGGCCTGCAGGGTGAGCTGAGCCTCCTGCCTGCCCATCACCTGTGTGAGGTACCCCAGCATGAGCTCATTGAACCCACTCTCCTCACTCAGCTCCCTCAGGGTCTTCAGCAGTCTGTGGGAATGTTGATAATGCATGGCAACGAGATGTCACTTGAGGTGTGTGTGTATGTATTGGCTGTAAGGTGGTGTGTGTTTGTGAGTGGGTTTGTTTGTAGTAAGGTGGTGTGTGTCTGGGTGTGTTGGCAGTGATGTGGTGCATGTCTGGGTGTGTTTGCAGTGAGGTGGTGTGTGTCTGGGTGTGTTAGCAGTGAGGTGGTGTAGATATAAGGCAAAATCAACCATGTTTTTTGGGTACAATTAGACAACTTTACTGACATTAGGAGGGGTCTTTGGGGGTCAAAAAACTAGTGGCCGAAGTCTTTTCTATTCTAATCCTTACACAAGTTTTTGAAGCTGTATAAAATCATCAAACAGTAAGCAGAATGAATATAAAAACGTGTCATGGTACTGAAGAGGTTAAATATGAGGTTGTTTAATCAATAGAGTTAGTTGTTATGAAAAGCAACTCTTCAAAACATAGAAAGTGACTTAATGGTGTTGGTGGTTCACTTACCCAGCGTAATGTGACTCTGCTGTGCGTGTGCTGGGGCCAGGCAGGAGGAGAGGGGTGGGGGACACCTGCAGCATGGCACCAAAGTCCTCAATCAAGTCATCCACTTTGTCAGTCTCATACAGAATCATTTTCTTGAACAAGTGCCTCTCTGGGGAAAAGAGATGATGTTCTTTGAGTGGTTAGTTGACACGGCTAATACAGGGAATGCCGTGTAGTGCTGATGGACACCTCCAGCTTCCTTGATTAACTTGTGCTCTAATAACACAAGCAAAGTGACAGACATAAACTGGAGAAAGTCAGATAGATAATTTAAAAGAAAAGTGACAAAGAGAATTATAGATGAGGAGGAGGAAGGGAAGAAATTACAGAAGAAAAGGAAGAGAAGGCAGGATACAAAAAAGTGACAAAGAAAATTATAGAAAAGGAGGAGGATGAGGAGGAAATATTATGGAAGAGGAGAAATAGAAGGCAGGATATGTTATGTACAAGAAAAGTGGTAAAGAGAATTACAAAAAAGAGGAGAGAAGACAAACATAGTGCCAACCAAACACTAAAATAGCAAAAGAAGAAGGAAAAAGATTACCTCACCCTTTACACAGCTTAAGAAGATTGAGAGAAATATGGAGAATGAGATGAAGGGATGAAATAATGATAGAAGGATAGAAACACCTGATAAAGAACTCATACATGGCACCAACCGAACAATGAAACTGCAAAAGAAGGAAAAAGATCATCTCAGTCTTTACACAGCTTGAGGGAAAGACAGAGGGAGGTGAAGGGATGAAACAATGGTAGAAATGCAAATGATAGAAACACCTGAAGGACACATACATGGCACAACTGAACACCAAAATAGCAAAAAGAGAGAGAAAAAAAGGATCACCTCACCCTTTACAGCTTAAGATTGAGGGAAAGACAGAGAGTGAGATAGAGGGATGAAACAATGATAGAAATGAGGAACAGAACCACATAAAGATTTGTAGACAGCACCAACCAAACACCAAAATAGCAACAGGAAATGAAAAGAAAAAAATCATGTCACCGTTTACACAGCTTAAGATTGAGGGAGAGACAGAGAGTGAGGTGAAGGGAGGAAACAATGGTAGGATAGAAACACCTGAAGAAGACTCATACATGGCAACAACCAAACACTGAAATAGGAAAAGGATAAGAAAAAAATCACATCATCCTTCACACAGCTTAAGAAGATTGAGGGAAAGACAGAGAGTGAGATGGAGGGATGAAACAATGGTAGAAATGTACTGAATAGAAACACATAAAGATTTGTAGATAGTGCCAACCAAACACCGAAACAGCAACAGGAAATGAAAAGAAAAAAATCACATCACCCTTTACACAGCTTAGGAAGGTTCAGGGAAAAACAGAGTGAGGTGAAGGGATGAAATAATGGTAGGATAGAAACACCTGAAGGAGACTCATACATGGCATCAACTAGACACTAAAACAGCAAAAGGATAAGAAAGGAAAAAAAAATTAAGTCATCCTTTGCACAGTCTAACTCCTTCAGTACTGGAATGCATTTTTGCCTTGAATTTTGGGTATGATTAGACAATTTTATTTACATTACAAAGGGTCTATGGAGGTCAGAAGATTAATGGCTAGAATCTTCACTATTTTTATCCCCACATAAGTTTCTGAAGCTGTATAAAATCACCAAATAATAAGCAGAATGAATATAAAAACGTGTCCTGGTACTGAAGGGGTTAACATGAACGCCATACCTCTCAGTGACCGCTTCTTGTCGTAGTCAGAAGCTTTCCGTCTCAGCACCAAGCCCCTCATGACCCGAGCCCTCCTGTCACCCCGGCCAGCACACACCACATGTCTGGACCTTGGCTTGCCTTGATGACCTTGCCAAAATCCTCTCCTCTGACCTGCTGGCCCTCTCTTTTTGTGGATTTTTGCGTCATCCATCTTGGCGTGGTGCTGAAAGGAAGCCATGAAAGAACTAACCAATATAGTGAATAAAGGAAACACACACACACACACACACACACACACACACACACACACACACACACACACACACCATTTAAACTGTACACCTGTTGGCCTCTTGTGGGAAAAAGTAGTAGTAGTAGTAGTAGTATAAGTATAAGTAGTAGTAGTAGTAGTAGTAGTAGTAGTAGTAGTAGTAGTAGTAGTAGTAGTAGTAGTAGTAGTAGTAGTAATGAACGACTGAAATAAGAAGATAAGGAAGAAGAGAAGAGATTGGTGTAAGAGGTGAATGGAATATATGAAAGAAAAAAGTGGTAAAAAATAGATAAAAAGGAAGACAAGCAATAGCAGAGAAGGAAGGCAAGGAGAATGAAGATGGATTATATTAAAGACGTGATAAAAAAGACAATTAAAGAGAGGGAAGACAAACTGAAGGTGTTGAATAAATTGTATAAAAAAAGGGGAAAAAAAATAATTACAGCGAAAGAAGAAGGAAGAGAAAAAAAAAATCTGATAAATAATATAAAAAGAAAAGTAAAAAAAAAAATAATAAGTAAATAAATAAAGAGAAGAAGGACGAGGAAGGGAAGACAGATATATAATGTACAAGAAGAAGTGGTAAATACAATTACAAAGAAGAAGGAGAAGGAGAGAGAACAGAAAAGAAAGAGGAGCTGAAGAAGAGTTTGATACATAGCATAAAAGAAAAATGATGAAAACAGAATTAGAGAAGAAAGGAAGAGGAAGAAGAGAAAGAAGAAAAGGAGGAAGAGAATGTAGAAGAATGTGATAAGGCTGAGAGAGAGAGAGAGAGAGAGAGAGAGAGAGAGAGAGAGAGAGAGAGAGAGAGAGAGAGAGAGAGAGAGAGAGAGAGAAGCAGAGGAATAAATAAAAATAAATGATGATGGTGATAGGAAGAAAGAAATTAAGAAAGGAAAATGGAAGAGGAAGAGGGAAAAGAGCAATAACTGAATAACAAAGAAAATAAATCAAGAAAATAGTGCATGAAGGAGAAGAGAAGGATGGAGAGGAAAGGAAAAGCAAAAGGAAGAGAAGGAAAACGAAGGATAGGAAGATGAACGGAAACAGAAGGAAGAAGTGGAAGAGAAGGAGGAAAACGAAGATGAATAGAAACAGAAAGAAGAAGAAGAAGAGAAAAAAGAGGACGAGGAGGAGGAAGAACAGAAAGAAAAGAATGAAATAAGAAAACAAAGAAGACAAAGAAAAAAAGGAGGGAAAAAAAGGACAAGGAACGGAAGGAGGAAGAGGAAGAAACTAAAACAGGAAGAGGAAGAGGAAAAGAGAAGCTAGACAGAATAGTTACGCAATGCCTGAGTGCTTGGACTGACACATCACTATTACGCAAGCCTTTCCCACTCTCCCAAACCTCCCACCCACCCAAGGCAGCCTCCTCCCTCTCTTCCCCGGACGCTCGCCCTCTCTTCTCCTCCCCTCCCAGCCCACCCTCCAGTGTTGCAACCTCTTTAACATAGAGATTGTTTTCGTTCGAAGCAATTTGCGGGTCCGTGAGTGTGCGCCGGGCCCCATCATGACTTCAATGCATACCTAATACCTTCATATTCACTCAGAATTAACTTGCTAAAAGACCGAGTGAGTGCCGTTGTTTAAATTCCGTGGCTTTAAGAGAGAGAGAGAGAGAGAGAGAGAGAGAGAGAGAGAGAGAGAGAGAATTTCCGTTATATACTTATTTTATCTTGGTTTCTTAAAGTTTAACCATCTTAGAAATAGATCTTTTTTATATATAATATCGGCAATCATTTTCTCTCTCTCTCTCTCTCTCCCTTTTATGGGGTCCACCAGCCATGATGAAAGCACTGTGAAGACGGCTGTGGTGAGAGTAGTATCTCTCTCTCTCTCTCTCTCTCTCTCTCTCTCTCTCTCTCTCTCTCTCTCTCTCTCTCTCTCTCTCTCTCTCTCTCATTTTCTCCATATTACTGTACTTCCTTCACTTTTCTCCTTTTTTTTTATCATCCCTCCTCCCGTCTCACTTCCTATATTTCCTTATTTTATTTGCCCTTTTCCACCTTTGTTTAGTTTTTATGACTTTTTCTTCTTTTCGTCTCTTCATTTCTTCCAAAATTTCCATGGATCTACTTTCTTTCATTCTCTCTTTCTTCAATGTCTGTTTATTAGTTAGTTTAATCCTTTCACCACTATTTTGTTCGCCTCCCTTATGCAAAAGTTAACCAGTAGTCTCAATCATTCTCCCATTTCACTGGTATAGGGAAACACACACACACACACACACACACACACACACACACGTCAGCCTTGTCATCATGGAGCAGTGATTCCCCATTTTTTTCTTTCATTCTTCCTAACGTAAGATACAAACACACCTCACAGCACAGGCTTTGTACATCCCAGCAGTCTGCGGCGAGATGGGGCACCTGCCTTCACACTCACTTATGCCCTAAATAAATAAAGGTGGGTGGAGACGCGACACACACACACACACACACACACACACACACACACACACACACACACACACACACACACACACACACATCTATACAACGAAATACAGAACACACACACACACACCATCTATACAACGAAATACAGAACACACACACACACACACACACACACACACACACACACACACACACACACACACACACACACACACCATCTATACAATGAAATACAGAACACACACACACACACACACACACACACACACACACACACACACATCTACACAACGAAATACAGAACACACACACACACACACACACACACACACACACACACACACACACACACACACACACACATCTATTTAATGAAGGACAAAGTAAAAAAAACACACACACACACACGAGCGCACCATCTATACAACGAAAGATAGAGCAACACACACACACACACACACACACACACACACACACACACACACACACACACGAGTGCACCATCTATACAGCAAAAGATAGAGCAACACATAGACAGACAGACAGACAGACAGACAGACACACACACACACACACACACACACACACACACACACACACACACACACACACACACGAGTGCACCATCTATACAGCAAAAGATAGAGCAACACACAGACAGACACACACACACACACACACACACACACACACACACACACACACACACACACACACACACACACACTGCATCATCCTCTATGCAATGAAAGACAACATAACGCACATACACATGCACGTACAGTTAAGGAGGGAATCAGGTCTGGGTCCAGCCGACGGGCGTCCCCCGTTGATGACGTCTCAATATATACGTTACATAAACCATTTTAAAAACGCCGATTCACAAAAAGGCAGCTGGGCTCGAATGCTACATAAATTTTGACTTGTCGCCAATCAAAACCAATTCCTAAAATCTAAAAATATTGCCAGGCTGAGTAATAATAGAAATATTTTAAAAACACCATAAATAAAAGTGTTATAACATCGACATGCTTAAGCACAATTTTAAAGTCCACCAATCTTATTCAACACGATCGATAACCCTTTCTAAAAATATGAACTACTTTCAGAACACATTCAAACTTTGGAGCAAGCTGAACTTCCTAAAAAAAATTTTATACATTGTCACATTTACACACTTTAACGGCACTATAAAAAATCTTTAAAGTCCACACATTTCGCTTATCAGGAACGAAACACAGTTTAGCAATCATAAACTCTTTCTTAAAAGCATTAACACTTCATTACAACCTGTAATAAGAAAACAAAAATATACAGGTGAAAATTTTGTAAAGGGAATCCGGCTCTTATTTACATCATAATAAACATCAAAATCAATGTATTTCACCCAACAGAAGAATGGAAAACACTTAAAACACAAAAATATATGTCTGCGAACCATAAAAAGTTACTTGTGAGCCAAAATGAATAAACTGAGAGCGATGGAAAATATACCAAATTCGACAGGCTGAGATAGGGAAAACAACATGGCGCCGGCCGATGACGTCACGCGGAAGCGAATGACGTCACGCGGGAAATGGCTGATGACAACACGGTGGCCGCAGCTCACCCGTTTAGTATCACTGGGTCTTCATTGTACGCAAACTAAGCAAAAGCGGATATATCTCAACAACCAACACGAAATATTAGACCTGTGGCTCCAGTTTATGACGTGTCTGGCGTATAACAGGCGAGGGATGAAAGAGATAATGGCCGAGGGATAGGCACTGGGTCAATGGCTCGTTCATTTTATTATTTACTCGTTATCCGAGGTGTTTTTACATTTTCAGCAGGTGTCAGTTCAGTGATATATTGTCCTGGAGGTTAGGAAAATATGGCTGGATTGGGGATGGTCAAGTATTGAGCTGGTTGTAAACACTAATGTGAGGTTCAACTAAGTAGATATTTGCCTTGTTTACTTAGCTGTGGTGGTTAATTCATTTATGTTTCGTTCAGAAGGCTGGCAACGTTAGGCTACAACATGGCACCATTGTCAAATAATGAGTCAAACCTAATATATTACTTACGATTCTTGACGACTGTCCGTGGCGGCGTCCCTCTCACCTGTTGACACACATCCACCCAAATCCCTCTCCCTCCCGCCCACACACACCGCCGCATTGTACCTTCAACGATGAATAAATAGTGAACCTTAGCTTACTGAGAGGCTACAAACAGGCTTTTCATTTCGTTATTGTTACTGTTATCAATATTTTGGTTTTCACTGTCCGTGTCTCTCGCCACGCCGTCTCGCCACTACTACTCCTCTAAACAGACTGATAGTGCTGCCAGGCGCCGGCTCAAATTCCAACTTTACCCTAAATACACTCATAACATTACCCTGTTTGCTTTAAAATTACCCTGCTTGTTAAAAATCTATTTATCAAAGATCACTTATATGTATGTACATATAGGAAATATTATCATAATATGTACGGTGATGAAATAATATTACCCTGAAATGAAATGATGTTATCCTTATAAGTGCTCAAAATTACCCTAGAACAAGGTAATTACCCTGCACCTGCCGCCACTAGGTTGACGGGTGACGGGACGGGATGCTAGTTCGGCGTTCGCAAGGGAGTTTGGCAAAAGGATAAAACTTTATTTGCCAGAACCAAATCACGTATGAAAATGTAAAAAAAAAAAGAAAGGAAAAAAATAAAAGAAATAATGGCGTTCGCGAGGGAGTTTGGCGCGAGGATCAAGATTTATTTGCCAGAACCAACTCACGTATGAAGATGTAAAAAAAAAAAAAAAAAAATCTAACAGCAGAAGTAGTGGAATATATGAAATAAAAGATGAAAAAGAGAGATACTGTAAATGCATAGACGAGGTGACTGGACAACAAAAAGTAGAAAAAAAAGGAACACAAACTGCAGGAAAGTGAATTTGGGGGAAAGGGTGGAAGGGTGAAGTGAATTGCTTTCTTCTTAAATGGTGGTAAGAATATATATATATATATATATATATATATATATATATATATATATATATATATATATATATATAATAAAAAAAAATAAACTAGGAGGAGGAGGAGGAGGAGATGGATGGAAAAACAATTATGTATCTAAATATTTCCTCTTCTCTCTCTCTCTCTCTCTCTCTCTCTCTCTCTCTCTCAAATACGACAATCTATTACTCGGCTAATTTTTCCTTCTTCTCTTCTTCTACAAGAGAGAGAGAGAGAGAGAGAGAGAGAGAGAGAGAGAGAGAGAGAGAGAATCACATGCTAACCTTACAAAACTCCAAAATTTCCAGTCATTTCCTCCAAGTTTTGCATCTCTACACACCTCCACGCCCTACAGCAGCAATAGGGCGCCTTCCCAGACACGCACGCAGGCAGGCAGGACACGAGGCGAGGCGTGGGCGGAGGAAAGTCGGTAAATATTGCTAGGGTAATACATAACACGACGTAAACAAACCCCACGTGGTCTCCAGCTGATGTGGTTCTTGGGACGAGTTCTATTGATTTTATGTGTTCCTGAGGTATACATGTTTTGTTTTTTAATTTTGTTGTTTATTATCTTTATTTTTATGTTTTTTTTACTATTTTAATGTGTGGTTTAGGTTATTATATTGTATTTTGCCTAATGTGTCAACTTTTTTCCTGGTTTTATTTCCTCGTTAGGGTGAAAATAATGTGGATAAGTAAATGTGTGTGTGTGTGTGTGTGTGTGTGTGTGTGTGTGTAGGCTATTATATTATAACACAAGTGAGGTAAGAGGCAAGAATCAGGCAATTTTTTGAAAAGACTGGAACAATTAGAGAATAATGTTCTTTTCTATCTTACTCAATCCTCCATGTCTAATGTATCTTGAACTATACAAAGGGAAGAAGTGTTAGACTGTTTTGGAAAGACTTCAAATGAGAGAGAGAGAGAGAGAGAGAGAGAGAGAGAGAGAGAGAGAGAGAGAGAGAGAGAGACTTCAGTAAGAAATGAATGAAACAACCAAGAGTTTTCAGTTTTCTCGTCTTGTGCATGCTCTCTCTCTCTCTCTCTCTCTCTCTCTCTCTCTCTCAACTTAGAACACTTTTATTCATTTATTCATTTTTTTCCAGTCCAACTCAAAGTACGTGAAAGTAATCCTGGTAAGAGAAAAATCAAACAAACATTTCACGGACAACAGGAGGCTAGACTGTGGATTTCCTGCCATGCCCCCCCTCCACCCACCCACACCTCACTTGTACCACTCACGTCCCCCCAGCCACCCAACCTCCCCTCCTATACCTGTCTGATGCCCCTCACCTGCCTCAGTCACTCCCACCACACCTGTCCCCTCATTCCCGCCTCTCACCTGTGCTGGGGCTGCCACTGTCTCTCTTGTCCTTTCTTTAGATCGCTATTGTAACTGCCTAACTAATTCTAAGCTAAATTTAATGTTTGTTAGGATATACACACATACACAGGCGGTAAAGAAAGATGTGAGAAGGATTTTTGTAGTTATTTTTTGTATTAGTTATTTGTTTTTAGTATTTATTGTTGTTGGTGAAAAAGATGGTGGAGGAATTTGTCTTTTTAACTTTTCTTAATTTGTATCTTAGTTTGTTAATTCCTTTTTTTTTTTTTATATATATATCTTCGGTGGGCTTCATGCGTGCTTAAAGAAAAAAATATATATTTGAATTATCAAGAGAAAATGATAACGATAAAAATCCACTTTCTCAATCTGCATTTTGGTGGGTTTTTACTTATCTACATTTCATAATTTTCATTTCCATGCATTCAGTCGACTATATCTATATTGAGGAAATAAGATTAATAAATAGAAAAGAAGAAAAAGAAAACAGTCCACGATGTGAGACTGTTTACTCGTACACATCAACACCCAGCCTTTATACATAAAAAAAGAAAAAAATGTAAACAATAAAACAAGAAAAATGTATAATAAAAATACTTAATTCTCAGATTCCCTTGATAAACTCCTTCCATGCATAATAAAAAAAAGTCCAGAAAGCAAGACTGTCCTCCTTGGTGTTTAAGTTCTGCTGTGGGGCGGGAAGAAACACGTGGCGGCTGTCTTTAGTGTCCTGTCATCTCCTGTCAGTCTGTCATCCCTTGTCCTGTGGCTGACCATGGAGCAAGTAAGTACCCTGATCTGTTACCCTCCTAAGACCTTCCCTTCAGAAATATGTGTGGCAGGGGTGGAAGGACAAGAGAGAGGCGGTCAGGTAAAATGTGTGATGTGGCACGTGGCTGTATTGTGGTGGTGATGTGGTGTGGTGGTGATGTGGTGTGGCGGGGGTGTGGTGTGGGTGTGGTGTGGTGTGGTGTGGCGGGGGTGTGGTGTGGTTGTAGTGTGGTGGCATGGCTGTGGTGTGGTGTGGTGTGGTGTGGTGTGGCTTTAGTGTGGTGGCGTGGCTTTGGCGTGGCTGTGGTGTGGTATGATGTGTTGTGGTGTGGTGTGGTGTGGTGTGATGGTACCGGTAATAGACTCTGGACTGAAAGAATAAAAACACATACAAATAAACTCAGACAAGTAAACTAAAGCAGTGGAAGTAAAAGTGACAGATTAAAGCACCGGAAAATATACACACAATAAGATCAGGAAAGCGAAAACAGTGAGAGCCGAAGCCAGGGCGTATCCCACGAGCACTGCTGGGCACCACTAGACCCTTCCTGATGTCAGTAAAATGGTCTAATCGTGCACAAATCTCAAGGTATAAATGTGTCCCAGTACTGAAAAGGTTTAATACACGGTCAGGTCCCTCTAACACCATTAGACCCTTCCTTATGTCAATCAAATGGTCTAATAGTACACAAATCTCAAGGTAAAAATGTGTCCCAGTATTGACGGAGTTTGATACACGGTCAACTCAACACTACTTTCGATAAATGTTCAGGAAAAAAGGGTAATGAACTCCAAAACACCGCCTTCTCACGAGTATCAAGTAAGAGGGTTGGTGGCATTGTTCCGCTACTTTATACTACTGATCCATTTGTGTACAGTGGGTCTGGTGAAAGTCTGGAAGCTATCAGTGGAAAATCAAGTGCTAGAGTTATACTGAACCAAAATGAATAGCGTCTTTAAAGGTTCCACACTGAGTCATTCTTATTTGATATTTATTATGTGTATGGTATATAAGGTGAACACTATTACTATATTTTTTCTTAATTTGTTACCTAACTTGAATAGACCAAACCAAACCAAACCAGAGCAGACCTAACCAACCCAAACTTAGCCTAAACTAGCCTAGCCTAACCTAACCCAGTTAAACCGAACCTAAACCTAACCTAACCTAACCTAACCTAACCTAACCCAACCCAACCCAACCCAACCCAACCTAACCTAACCTAACTTAATCTAACCTAACCTGACAAACCCAACCCCAACCCCAACCCCAACTCTAACCCAACCCAACCCAACCCAACCCAACCCAACAACTCAACTCAACTCAACTCAACTCAACTCAACTCAACCCCAACCCAACCCAACAACTCAACTCAACTCAACTCAACTCAACTTAACCCAACCCAACCCAACCCAACCCAACCCAACCTAACTCAACTCAACTCAACTCAACTCAACTCAACTCAACTCAACTCAACTCAACTCAACTCAACTCAACTCAACTCAACCAACCCAACCCATCCCAACTCAACTCAACTCAACTTATCTCATCACATCTCATCTCATTTCATCTCATCTCATTATCCCATCTCAAACTCAACTAACACTGTAATTCCCATGGTACAATAACTTTTT
>NC_059277.1:12523319-12530819 GCF_017591435.1 Portunus trituberculatus
TCTGTCTCTGTCTCTCTCTCTCTCTCTCTCTCTCTCTCTCTCTCTCTCTCTCTCTCTCTCTCTCTCTCTCTCTCTCTCTCTCTCTCTCTCTCTCTCTCTCTCTCTCTCTCTCTCTCTCTCTCTCTCTCTCTCTCTCTCTCTCTCTCTCTCTCTCTTTTATTCTTCTTTCTTTTCTGTGTGTGTGTGTGTGTGTGTGTGTGTGTGTGTGTGTGTGTGTGTGTGTGTGTGTGTGTGTGCGTGCGTGCATTCGTGTGCGTGTGTGTGCGTGCGTGCGTTCGTGTGCCTGTGTGTGCGTGTGTGCGTTCGTGTGCGTGCGTGTGTTCGTGTGCGTGTGTGTGCGTGCGTGCGTTCGTGTGCGTGTGTGTGCGTGCGTGCGTTCGTGTGCGTGTGTGTGCGTGCGTGCGTTCGTGTGCGTGTGTGTGCGTGCGTGCGTTCGTGTGCGTGTGTGCGTGCGTTTATTATTTTTTTTTATCTTATTTTGATTCCCTTTGTAGTTTTTTTTCATTATTTTGTTTGTATTTCGTTTATTTGTTTATCATATTGAGAGAGAGAGAGAGAGAGAGAGAGAGAGAGAGAGAGAGAGGTGGAAGGGAAAGTGACCAACAAAGGAAGGAAATATAAAAGGAAGAAAATGAAGAAAAGAAGAAAAGAAAAAGAGAAGAAAAATTCGAAGAAACGCTGGTGTGAAGAGGAGGAGGAGGAGGAGGAGGAGGAGGAGGAGGAGAAGGAGAAGAAGAAGAAGAAGAAGAAGAAGAAGGAGAAGGAGATAAGGAAACAAAGAATAAACCAAGAACATGAAGTTAGAATTTCCAGGTGACGAAGGAGGAGGAGGAGGAGGAGGAGGAAGAGGAAGAGTAAAAATACTTTAATCTATATAAAATCAAGATTCTAGAGTTGATATTGTCTCTCTCTCTCTCTCTCTCTCTCTCTCTCTCTCTCTCTCTCTCTCTCTCTCTCTCTCTCTCTCTCTCTCTCTCTGTCATTTGGGATCTGTAGTCTCGGTTTCAATACATTTTTTTTTATTTTATTTGTTTATTTATTTATTTATTTATTTATTGTGTGTGTGTGTGTGTGTGTGTGTGTGTGTGTGTGTGTGTGTGTGTGTGTGTGTGTGTGTGTGTGTGTGTTTATCCCGAAAATTGAATTCACGTAATTTTACTGTGTGTATAATTTTGAGGTATTTAATTAAAGGGATTATGGAGAGAGAGAGAGAGAGAGAGAGAGAGAGAGAGAGAGAGAGAGAGAGAGAGAGAGAAAGAAAGAAAGGAAACTAGTGCTGTCATCTCTCTCTCTCTCTCTCTCTCTCTCTCTCTCTCTCTCTCTCTCTCTCTCTCTCTCTCTCTCTCTCTCTCTCTCAGTGTCTAGACAGGTAAAGCAAAATATTTGAGAAAACAAAAACAAAACAAATGAAGAGGAAACGGAGGAAATAAAAAAGGAAATGAGGAGAAAGAAAAAAATGAATAAAAAACGAGAGAGAGAGAGAGAGAGAGAGAGAGAGAGAGAGAGAGAGAGAGAGAGAGAGAGAGAGAGAGAGAGAGAATTTTTTGTATGCTTCATTTAATGCTTAATTTCATACCTTTACTAATACAGGTGTTGAAATAAAAACACTCGTGTGTGACTGACTGGCTGCCTGGCTGGTGGCTGGTGGCTGACTGACTGACTGACTATTGAATTGAGTGACAGCAGGCATTATGAAGACGAGATATAACTAGCAAAGACCAACAGACAGTCTAGTCTTCGCATGTTCGGGGGGTTCCAGTCACACAGTTTTATTAGACAGGGTGGAATCAAAAACTTTTCGTCTCATGAACTTCCCTCCTCTGACTGACTGTCTTCAGCGTCTTTCTCGTTGTCGAAATGTTGCATCTCTTTCTCTCTTTTATCGGTGTTTTCATGCTAACTGTTCTACTGATCTTGCTAACTTCATACCTCTCCTTTTCCTGCGGTCGCGCTGCACAAGGCTTTCTTCTTCCTCTCATCCCTTTTCTGTCCAACTCTAACGCAAGAGTTAACCAGAACTCTCAATCATTCATCCCTTTCTCTGGTAAACTCTGGAACTCCCTCCCTGCTTCTGTATTTACATCTTCCTACGACTTGACTTGTTTTAAGAGGGAGGTTTCGAGACATTTGCTCTCTAATTTTGGCTGACGATTACTTTTTTTTTTTTTTTTTTTTTTTTTAGAGAACCAGTATTCAAGTGGGCCTTTTTTTTTATATATATATATTTTTGTTGCCTTTGGCTGGCCCTCTTTCCTACACACACAAAAAAAAAAAAAATACGGATAGACAGACAGACAGACAGATAGACAACCACACAGATAGAGAGATGTTCTTTGTGTATGTGAGAGCGGAAAAATGGCTGTTTAAGGCAACAACAATAGTTTTACGTTAACCCCTTCACTACCATGACACGTCTTCATATTCTTTCTGCTTACTATTTGGCGATTTTATTCAGCTTCAGAAGCTCATGTGGGGATTAAAATAGTGAAGACTCTGAGCCACTAACCTTCTGATCTCCATTTACCCTTGCTAGTGTAAATGAAATAATCTAATCACACCCGAAACTCAAGGTAAAAATGTGTCCCAGTACTGAAGTGATTAATCTTTAACCCATTCAATACTGGAGCGAATTTTTACCTTAAGTTTTGGGTACGATTAGACCATCTTATTGACATTTTGAAGGGTCTATGGAGGTCAGAAGATTAATGGCCACAGTCTTCACTATTTTAATCCCCCACATATGTCTCTGAAGCTGTATAAAATCACCAAATAGTAAGCAGAGTGAATATGAAGAAGTGTCATGGTACTGAATGGTTAAAAGAGAATGACCAAGACTCAGTAATGCAAGCCAGAGGACCACCAGTAGAGCGGCCTTGACGGAACCCTTGCTGGCGATCAGAGGTTTAAGAATCTTCCTGTTGAGGTTGGATTTTTTTTGATGTTAGAGGGAAAGCTGGCCAAGAGCAACAGAAAATTAAGAAAAGACCTACTTAAGTGCCAGTCCCTGTGTAGGTCCGACAGATTTAGCCCCCCCAAAAAAAAAAAATAAATAAAAAAAAAAAAAATAAAAATAAATGTCTTGTAACCTTCCTCTTAACCCTTTCAGTACCAGGACACATTTCATACTCATTCTGGTGACAATTTGGTGATTTTATACAGCTTCAGAAACTTATGTGGGGATTGAAATAGTGAAGACTGTCCATTAATCTTCTGACCTCCATAGACCCTTCCTAATGTCAAAATAATAGTATAATCATACCCAAGACTCATGGTAAAAATGCGTCCCAGTACTGAAGGGATTAAATGAAGTGAAGTCGTAGGAGTTTGGAAATACAGAAGCAGGCAGGGAGTTCCAGACATGAAAAAAGAAAGAAAAAAAAAAAAACTTTAGATAAGCAAGAAATTTAAGGAATAATTGGTTGATTTGTGGGATCAGAACAGTCACCCATTTTTAGGAACAGACTAAATGTAGGCAAACTTCTCAAGACTTTCTCACACCGATGACATAGAAAATCTCCCCAATGTGTCATCAGAACCACAAAAACACCAATAGAAACCCGAGTCACTTCACCAGCAGTGTTTCCCTACCTGGGGTGCTGAGATCAGTTATAGGGGGTGCTGGGAAGTGATGCACACACTTCACTTTCTTTTATCCTTCTAAAGATATTAGTTAGAGGTGCTGGACTGCTTAGACATGACAACAGAGGGAGCTATGGTCGGAAGAGGTTGGGAAGCGCTGCACTAGAGCCTTTGGAGTATAGTGTACAGAGGTGCCTCACAATACAGGTGTCTGAGGCTTGTATTCTCAGACACCTCTGCTTCACCTCCACTATTTCAGAATGCTCTATTTAAATTTACACGAGTTTTTAAGGTGTTTTTACGGTTCTGGAGGCAGAGTGACAAGATTTCTACATTAATAACTAGAAACACTCTTGAAAACCCCGCTAATCTTCTCTGTGGCTTCTGAAAATAGTCTTGGCGAGAGCAAAGCGTTTTTTAAGGTATTTTTACGGTTTTAGAGGCAGAATGACAAGATTTCTACATTAGTAACTATAGAAACGCTCGTGAAAACCCCGCTAACCATCTCTGTGACCTCTGAAAATAGTCGTGGCGAGAGAGCAAAGCGTTTTTTAAAGTATTTTTACGGTTTTAGAGGCAGAATGACAAGATTTCTATATTATTAACTGAAGAAACACTCTTGAAAACCTCGCTAATCATCTCTGTGACCTTGGAAAATAGTCGAGGTGAGAGAGTAAAGCGTTTCTGAATATGTACCGGGGCCGCCACAACACGGGCACTGGGCCAGACACCAGACACACATTACGTATTCACTGCTGAGCGACGAAGCAAACACATTAACACGACTTTGCTTACGACTATTCTGTGCACACACACCCACACACACAGCAGCCCTGCCTCCCTGCTCTACACTGTGACATTGAAGTGTTACACACACACACACACACACACACACACACACACACACACACACACACACACACACACACACACACACACACACACACACACACATATCTTAGCCACTCCTGAGTATAATGAAAACTTTAGAACACTGACATTGAAGTGTTATCCGCTTCCTACACACACACACACACACACACACACACACACACACACACACACACACACACACACACACACACACACACACGCCCGGTAGCTCAGTGGTTAGAGCGCTGGCTTTACAAGCCCAGAGGACCGGGGTTCGATTCCCTGGCCGGGTGGAGATATTTGGGTGTGTCTCCTTTCACGTGTAGCCCCTGTCCACCTAGCAGTGAGCAGGTACGGGATGTAAATCGAGGAGTTGTGACCTTGTTGTCCCGGTGTGTGGTGTGTGCCTGGTCTCAGGCCTATCCGAAGATCGGAAGTAATGAGCTCTGAGCTCGTTCCGTAGGGTAACGTCTGGCTGTCTCCTCAGAGACTGCAGCAGATCAAACAGTGAAACACACACACACACACACACACACACACACACACACACACACACACACACACACACACACACACACACACAAAGCATTCTAGAAACTCCTAAGCATAAATGTGAGCTCTATAGGACATTGGGGCATTAGAGTGTTATTATTGAGGTCTTTAGATTTTGGTCAAGTTTATAAATGTGGATGACTGGAGAAAATATTACAGATTTCTTTCCTTTTTTGTTCTTCTTAAAACTTTGTAATTTCGAGACACTGGTTTGTTAATTTGTGTCTGAATATTGTTTTTTTTTCTTTCATTTCATATTTGTTGATTAATGAAGTGAATGAATATAAAGCTGGGTAACAAGTAAGATGTAATGAGAGAGAGAGAGAGAGAGAGAGAGAGAGAGAGAGAGAGAGAGAGAGAGAGAGAGAGAGAGAGAGAAGAGAGAAGAGAGAGAGAGAGATAGATAGATAGATTTTTTTTTTTTTTTTAGATTTTTTTTTTTTTTTACGGTAAGGCCTATAGCGCCTGTAGGCACACTTGAAGAGTGTATGGGAAGCGCTGTTCAGCTTCCGCCCATTAGTGGCGCAGGCAATTTTATTTATAGTGGTGGGCATATTAGGGCCCATATCACCACCCAAGCTCATCTTGAGTGTAACCACCTAGAACCTGGGCATCATGGTGACATGTAGGTAACTTTAAACCACTCGACAAATGGCAAAGTGTTTTAAGGCTGTACGTGGTGGGATTCGAACCTACGCGTGGACGTCTGCCCGATCCCACACTCACCACCGTATCCACTATAGATAGATAGATAGATAGATAGATAGATAGAGAGAGAGAGAGAGAGAGAGAGAGAGAGAGAGAGAGTTGTGCTGTGTCGTGCTGTGCTGTGCTGTGTTGTGTTGTGTTGTGTTGTGTTGTGTTGTGTTGTGCTGTGCTGTGCTGTGCTGTGTTGTTCTGTGTAGTGTTGTGCTATGCTGTGCTGTGAAAAATATAAATTAGTAAAAAAAAAAAACAATAAAAACAAGAAAACTGATTAAGTAAGAGAAGCAATAGTATACAACACAGCAAACACTTAAGAAAAACAAAGGAAAAACTTATGAAAATGAGAAGAAATGAAGGTTAAGATCATTTATTGTGTTGTGATGTGTTGTGTTGTGTTGTGTTGTGTTGTGTTGTGTGTGTTGTGTTGTGTTGTGCTGTGCTGTGTGTTGTGTTGTGCTGTGCTGTGCTGTGCTGTGTTGTCTTGTGCTGTGTTGTGTTGTGCTGTGTTGTGTTGTGTTGTGTTGTGCTGTGCTGTGTTATGTGGTGTTGTGCTGTGTTGTGTTGTGTTGTGTTGTGTTGTGTTGTGTTGTGCTGTGCTGTGCTATGCTGTGTTGTGCTGTATTGTACTGTGTTGTGTTGTGCTGTGTTGTGTTGTGCTGTGTTGCGCTGTTTTGTGTTGTGCTGTGTTGTGTTGTGCTGTGGTGTGTTGTGTTGTGTTGTGCTGTGTTGCGCTGTTTTGTGTTGTGCTGTGTTGTGTTGTGCTGTGTTGTGCTGTGCTGTGCTGTGCTGTGTTGTGTTGTGCTGTGTTGTGCTGTTTTGTGTTGTGCTGTGCTGTGTTGTGTTATGTTGTGTTGTGTTGTGCTGTGCTGTGTGTGCTGTGCTGTGTTGTGCTGTGCTGTGCTGTGCTGTGCTGTGCTGTGCTGTGTTGTGTTGTGTTGCGCTGCGTTGTGTTTTGCTGTGCTGTGCTGTGTTGTCTTGTGCTGTGCTGTGTTGTGCTGTGTTGTGTTGTGTTGTGCTGTGTTATGTTGTGTTGTGCTGTGTTGTGTTATGTTGTGTTGTGTTTTGTTGTGGTGTGCTATGCTGTGATGTGCTGTATTGTGCTGTGTTGTGTTGTGTATTGTTGTTCTGTGTTATGCTGTGTTGTGCTGTGTTGTGTTGTGCTGTGCTGTGCTGTGTTGTGCTGTGTTGTGCTGTTTTGTGTTGTGCTGTGTTGTGTTGTGCTGTGCTGTGCTGTGTTGTGTTGTGTTGTGTTGTGTTGTGCTGTGTTGTGTTGTGATGTGTTGTACTGTGCTGTACTGTGCTGTGTTGTGTTGTGCTGTGCTGTACTGTACTGTCCTGTGTTGCGTTGTGCTGTGATGTTATTTTGTCTCGTGCTGTGTTATGTTGTGCTGTGCTGTGTTGTGTTGTGTCTGACGCTGTGAGAGAACTGCCAACACACAACTTAGGTAATGATAACAATAGTAATATTAATAACAGTGAAATCACAGCAGCGTTTCTATTCCAGGGCTGTAGTAGGGGAAGGACGTGGTTTGTGGTAGGGTAGGGCTGTGGTAGGCTGTGGTAGGGTAAGATAGAGCTGTGGTAGGGTAAGATAGAGCTGTGGTAGGGTAAGATAGAGCTGTGGTAGGTAAGATAGAGCTGTGGTAGGATAGGATAGAGCTGTGGTAAGGTGTGGTAGGGTAGGATAGAGCTGTGGTAAGGTGTGGTAGGGTAAGATAGAGCTGTGGTAGGGTAAGATAGAGCTGTGGTAGGGTAAGATAGAGCTGTGGTAGGGTAGGATAGAGCTGTGGT